>NC_044499.1:41285814-41300814 GCF_902362185.1 Chanos chanos | reverse complement strand
TAAGGGTCTCTTTAATGTTGTGTTCAAACTTCACTTTTTATGTTGCTCTTATATAACAATTCAGTCACATAATATTAAATATTTTAACATATAATAATGTAATCACATTGATAAGATTTATTTTAAATGAAACATAACTACGACGGAGGGATACTTTAATTTTTTTATTACATTTTTTGCTAAGCAGTCCAAGTGAGTATTTATGGAATAGGAATGTTTCCTGAGTGGTGGGTATGGTGCTCTATAAAAGGCTTATTTTGGATGTTGTAAGGAAGATGGTTTACAGTGTGTGAAAAGAGACCCTGATGCCATATGTAAGAAGTGGCTAATCTTACTGCTGTTAAATGTGTCAACTATACTTAGCAAATAAATGACATGTAAACCAAAGTTGAGCTGTATGAAAAGCATATCTCTATCAGTCTGAATGGACAAATGTCTAAAGTGCCAAACCTGGCTACAGTTCAATACTGGCTTGCTGACATTCATCTGTTTGAGATATGGAGACATGTGTGGACACATGGATGTATCTACATTCACATTCTCCCCCAATGTGGCCTGTGTACATGTGACGGCAACGGTCTATATTAAATGCACTGTGAGAGAAACTGTGACAGAGTTCAGGCTGACTCTTGGGTTGCTCTCAGGACACCCTAGGGGATTTCTCACCATGTTATTTAGAGGTGCAAGTTGTGACATTTATTAACAGTCTAGAAATGCATAATGCATAAAACCACATTCGAAAATGAAACACAACACAGAACGGTTAAAGTGATTTCAGTGTCAGAGCTGATGGAAAACGAAATGGGATACTAATCTACAGTAAAACATTTTCTGTGTATAAACCTATGTTGTATCTTTGCTTGAATAAATCATGTGTAGGCTGTGCTTGGACAGACTGTGCGGTCTGCCTCGGTCTACAAACGCGAAAATGCCTTGTGCGTGATGGAGTTAACGGAACTCTCCTGTCAGGCTGGCACAGCTCGTGAGGAAACGGGGCGGGGTCAGTTGCCAGTGTTGAGTTACACAGAGACAGCACGTGACTCGAATGGCCGCTGCTTCGTGCGAAGGCTTGTTGAACTTCTCGTCGTCGCTACAAGTCTTCTCTAGGCTCTCGCCACCAGTGAATTGCCGGAGGCAAGAAGGACCGTTAACAAGCTTTTCATCTGCTCTAGGTTCCACTTCAAGAGGTAACTTCTGTACAGGACAGGGAAGTCCTTGGCAAACAAACAACCTCGGGAGAACTTCCACCAACCAAGTGACACCGGTAGGAGGAGTCAACAGGTTCCAGGTATTCAGACTTTTCATTTGTGACCAGCAAACTATCGAATCTGTTTTGAATAAGTGAGGGATAATAGACTAAGGTCTCGAACTAACATTAAGGCGTTGGAGAGAAAGAAATAAGCAGATTTAAGTAGTTGAATTAATTGAAGACATGTTATTTTGACATGATCTTGCGTAAATACGAGGTCGTCTGGCAAGTGAGGGTACCCTAATCCTTACAGCATCCATGACTGACTTTACTTTATCATTAATAAATAAATAAATGCCTTCGGTCGTCCGAAACAGCTGTCCTGACGCGGTGCTTGGGTTTTTCTGTGTTGACTCGTTAAACCATTGCTGACTTCTAGCTAGCAGGCTAGTTTTGATGCTCTGCTAGCATTTGTAACGTTAGCAAAAGAAGCATCTGTTCATTTGACAGCGGTGGCTAGCCAGATCCATATTAGGAAGTACCTATTGTTTTATAAGTATTTAAGCGCTCCAGTTGTTTGCCAACATTGTATTTAATTTGCGCGATATATATTTTAGAGATTACAGGAACAATTTCAGGTGCAGTTGTTAGCCTGCAGATTATTGTTAGTTTACAACCTACTGACATCGATGGTCAAAATTAAATGCTCTATGTCTCGCCATGTAGATGTCGCTGGCTATATCTGCGTAGTCAGCGTTTGCCAAATTATGACTTATGCTCAGATATATTACCCTAGAAAAATTTGCGATTAGCGAAGTGGAAGAAGCGTCTGTATCTATCTTTTATCAGATTCTATTATCTAAAAGGGTTTACATTCGACTTTTTTGTGTGCGATGTGGAGGTTTTAGTGCAATCATGCTTCGTTCATTCTGCCAGGAAGCTGAACTGCCATGTTTGAAACTGGGGCTGGCACTCTTCGGTTTTATCAGACACAAAACTCGCGACTGAAGATCGCGCATGACCTTCTAATTAATTTCTCTAACTTAAGGTCAGAATGTTCATTTAATCATAAATCCACAATGTTTAATAAGCAATTCACATTTGTCTCCCCAGCAGAGTCAAAAAAGTGATTTAATCCAAGCACACAGTTGTTAACTCTATAAATCCCAGTTATTTTTACGCCTTACTGCTAAAATGACTAATTTGCAAATTATGTTTTCTTTAACGCAGTGTATTACATTTAACACACCACTGCGTGTTGGTGTGCTGATGTGTTTTTGATTTATTTCCACTCTTGTTTTGTCTACATTCACAACGAAGTAGATTTTTAATAGAAAACACTTGCTGTATAGAACGATCACGTTAGAGCAAATAATCATATCCATCGAGGCTGTACGGTATGATCTATTGCACCCAGCTCCAGTGGAATTTTTTTTTTTAAATATTCAAGCAAGATGCATGAGAAGCTCAAGGCGCTGAGTGTCACATCTGGGTTGGCTGTGGATTTTCCCACTCCTGTCTCACTCTGCAGTTGTGAATTACGCTGTGGCGTTCTACTGTGTTTGTACACCCACAACTTTGTCACTCCTGGTCAATGAGTGCGCTCTCTGCATAACTTACAACGTATATCCTCACAAAGGCTTCCCCACCATTCATTCTGAGGCGTGTAAGCTTATCTCACCTCTATGCACAGATGTATTATTTGAATTTTGAATTCTTCCCTGTTTATGTTTTGTTACTTTTTTAGACCTTTGAAAATGTGCAGTATGTAGTGAGATGTTTGTCTGGTCAAGATTAACATACATATGCATTAGTGTGTGTGTGTGTGTGTGTGTGTGTGTGTGTGTGTGTGTGTGTCTGCGCGTGCGTGCGTGCGTGTGCCGCGGAGGAAAAGTATGCATCTTTGCATTAAACCTTGATGCTGAGTTTTAAATACACAGAGGCATGGAAATAGTTTTCTTTACCCATTGAGAGCATTTGAGGTTCTTGTCTGGCCTTGACTGGTGTGTACAGGATGTTGGTTTCCTCCCTGTGTGTGAGATGCCAGATAGAGGCCTCAAGTACTTACCTCACATACAACAGTGAATGTGTCATTGTTGTTAAGGTTGTGGATCTTTCACCTCCACCTACGGCTTTGCTGATAAAGACAGGGAAACCAAGGCTAAGGAGTCTATGTCTCATTAGTCAACCGTACAATAAAGCGCACCTCTTCCACACAGTTTCAATAAACGTTTCAGTTATGTGTATATCTGTGCTGTTTAGCTGTATATGAATGTAGAATTCCATGCCAATTTCTGCTTATACTTCTCAGACAATTTTCTGCATGATGTTACAGCTTAGCACTTGTGCTTTTGCAGCTTCGAAGATGTTAGATACTCTTCACACCAGTTCTTATGTCAAAGACTGGAAATTCCTGTCCCTGGATTTTATTTGTGAAGTTTTTTGTTTGTGTTTATGTGTTTGGGCACGTGTTTGACAATAGAATTGATGGCTTAATCAGTTCTTTCTACACCTCATCCTAAACAGAAGTCTTTTTCTCCTTCTTCTACTTCCTCTTTTGATGAGTAAGATGAGAGTCAGAGCTGAGAATGGAAAAACCTTCTGGGCCTCAAAAACATGATAGTGACTCAACATCCCCTGGCAAAACCTTATTTATTTATTTTCACTACACAGTTTGACGTTTTAGTCAGCTTTTTTTCTTTCTTTCTTTCTTTCTTTTTTTTTTTTTTTCCACGGCCTGTGGAACGGATTGTTTTTGGCAGATCAAATAAAACCGGTATCAGGAGGATTGGGAGGGTCCTCGGAACAAGGAAAATGAAATCTTTTGTAGAGGAGAGCTGACTCTGTTCCATCGACTTCATAAAGTTGAAATATCATGCAAAAGTACAATTTAGTGCTCTGTAGTGTGACAATACTGCCATTGTTACGGAGCCTTGCTTCAGTCGGTGTCACCAGAAGGTGTCCTATTCTCATGATGAAATGTCTTCTACATCTAGTACATCGTGTGCTTTACCAAAACTATAAAGCAACTCCCAAGAACGTCAGATCCTTTTTTCAGAAGAAATTGCACAATTTTATACATGAAAAACAACAAAAAAAAACCAACCCAAAAAACAAGTAGTTACACCAGAACATAGCTTTTTTTTTTATTAAAACAATGGACAAGTAATTGAAGAAAATGAGGATTAAAAAAAAAAAAAAGAGTATTGTAAACTAGCAGTGATGTTTAGTATGACATTTCACACACATTCATGACTACACTGACTTCATTGTGCTGTGGGTTTGAACCCTGTAAATGGCTAGCTATGCTTTGGAGCTGGTAAACCGCTGAAAGCCTCCCACTCATTCATCCTCTTTGCCGGATTGGTGTGGTTAAGAGTCAGAAAACGAGATCTATCATAACCACACTCTCTAAATTAGGCTCAGGTTTGGGTCAAAGAACACATGCCTTTAGAATTGCCAGTTAGGACTTGTCAAAGAGCAAGAGAGTACCACTATGACGTGGGAAGGTTTCAAACAACGAAAATGTGTTAGCGTTCATGTTCCATTGTTCACCCATCATTTCACGTCATGGTCTTAACCCATACTATCTACTACGTCCCTTGCGCTGCAAGACAAAGTTCCTCCAAGACATCATTTGGAAGCTTTTTGGAACTCCCTTGTGAAACCTTTTACTTAGAAGGAAGAGAATCTACTGGCTCACGTCTGTGTAACTGGAGGCTTCTGCATTTTCAGCGTCAAAATTAAAAGAGCTCCTGAACAACTTCTCTAAGTGTTTTTATAGGCGCAGTGTAGGTGGAAGTCTTCAAGTTTGAAAATTTTGTTCATAACTGACTACAGTGGTTTTACCAGGTGTGTGTTAATGCGTATTAATTACTCAGTAATCTCACAATGATATCATTTAAATTTACAGAATGATGGTACGTCCTTATTTAAATGTTAATGACCCAGAACCTACATCCTAGATGTGTCATATCAGTTCAGATGTGGCTTGATGTTGGAGGAGGCAGAGTGACTGGTGAATTTAACGGGCATATGAGCGGTCGTGTCGTAGTGGTTTGGCGGGCTGAGGCGTTGATGCTGTCTCCAGTGTCTCTGGAGAGGAGGAGAGTGTGGGAAAAGCCTTGGAGAAGTGGGGTGGGAGCCTGGAGAGAGAGAGCTGTGCAGGAATGAGGGGATTGGGAAGCTAAATCCCTGTGATGTGTAGAGAGAGACAGAGAGAGAGAGAGAGTGTGAGAGGGAGGGAGAGAGAGAGAGAGAGAGAGAGAGGGAGGGGGCTCCACAGGACTACTGAGTGAATGCTGATGCTCCTTCCCGTTTTGGGCTTTGGCTGCCTAGCTCATCTCAGTACCTCATAGTCTCTGCTTGTCTCTCATTTGCTCACACACACAGTGAGCTCAGCTTAGAGCAAGATGATGAAATGGTTAAGTCCTCTTTTCTCTGTCTTTCTTTTTTTATATCACCCTCTTTTCATTTCTTTCTTGTGCGGCTTTGAAGGTATTAAATAATCTTTACATGTCAGACAGCGTCGAGCCCTGTGCTCATGAGAGAGAGTGGGAGAGAGGGAGGAGGGAGGGAGTGAGGGAGGGAGAGAAAGAGAGAAAGGGAGACAGAGCAATTAGGTCAGAGAGGTAGGATAACTCTGCTTCACTTCAGGCTCTTAAAGAGACAGCAGACGGTTTTCACTCACAGCTGAACACAACTGAAAATCATTTTTATAAGAGGGACATTTAATGATTCGGAGGTATTGTGATCGTTTAGATAATCAAATTGATTCATCTGGGACCTTTTAAGATGCCTTATGAGATCAAGTAAATGATGTTAAGGATGAAAGGGAGGCAGGGTTTTTTGACAATACAGTGACATCAGCTAGGTTAATGTCTACTGTATTGCACTACTAAATCTAGATTAATATTTAACATGGACTGACCTGCTGTGAAAGGGTTTTGTGGTTTGGTTTCATGCTGTCTTAACCATTCATTCTTAAGGCATTTGTCAAGCTCTTTACCTGTTTTTATCTGTGATATACGCTACTTTTACCTCCTGAAATATATGCTGTTACCTCCTGTTGTTGGTCACTCAATTTTTTTCCGGGCCTTTTTAAAAGTGGCGCTCAAGTCAAAATCAACTTTTTTGAGTAGTTTACCTATTTGAACGTAAATAAACATGACATACAGAGCAGTTAGGTACATCATATCTTTCTGCGAGTGTCAGCTATTTAACAAGCTGAGTTGAGCTTCATGATTCTCGTCTTCCATCGTTCTCCTGTGTTGTTTTTGGTTGTCCTAGAAACCCGTCGCAGATAGTCAACCAAAGAATTAGATTTTTTTTTTAAGCTTTTTGTCAGAGTAATGCCACGATGTCTGTGTGCTGTTATGGACAGTGTCATCTGTCATCTTCTATATATAATCTTTTAGCGTAATATGCCAAACAGCTCATTACATCTTACTCACTGCTCTGAGATCACAGACTAATTTCATTATGTGTGGCCTTTACGTTGCAGCACCAAACCCTTGGCTATAAAAAGCACCCAAGACCCATCCATAATTGAACAAGATAGCATTTTCAGTAAAAGAGGTTTGTTGTTCTCCTGCCCCATGCCGGTTCTCATACTTTCTCTCTCTCTCTCTCTCTCTTTCTCTCTCTCATTTCATGTAGTAGCAGTATCAGTGTCTGGCACTGAGCAGATCCACTGCTATCTCCCTTGCTCAGGCCTTTACCAGTTTCACATCTCTCTTTCTGCCAAGTAAAGCTTTGAATATAATACACAGATATTCACTCTGCTGTTCTCTCTCTCTCTCTCTCTCTCGCTTCCTCTCTCTCACTTTTCCTCTCTCTCTGTCCCTCCCTCCCTCCTGGTCCAGTATTATCCCTCTGGCCTAAGTATGAGCTTGGCTTAACTGCAGTGAGCCTGCCACCTCTGAAATACGGTATAAATAACAATTGGATGTGTATGTATTTATTTTCCTGAGGCGGTGGGGGAAGCAGAGATGGTGCTATGGGGCTATGAATACCCCCCCCCCCACCCCGACTCCTTTAATGAATGGCCTCTATTCCATTTGCGTTCATTTTCCCTCTAGGACAGCACCATTAGCTTTGACAGATGATATGGTCCTCCTTTGAAACGGTGATCTTAAGCACATTGTCACTGAAAATCTGATTCACACCCACCCTCCTCTCCCTCTGCTTCCCCCCCATATCCTTTTCTCCATTCTCCTAGTACTTCTTTGCCATCTTAATCACTCCATAGATCTCTCTCTCTCTCCCTCTCTCTCTCTCTCTCTCTCTCTCTCTCTCTCTCTTTCTCTCCCTCTCTCTCTCTCTTCCTTGCTCCCTTTTCCCCATTGCTCACTTTCCCTCTCTTTTTTTTCCCCTTTCCTCACTCAGCACCCAGGGACATGCTGTTGATATTACAGTGTAGAGGAGCATTATGGCATGGCTTTTTACTCTCCTGCCTCATCTCAAATGATTTCTCTTTCAGTCCCAAATGGTCAGGAGGAAGGGACCAAACAGAACCCTTTCTTCTCTTAACCTTGTTTTCTCAACGCACTGCCATCTTACCGGGGTCTCAGGTTGGTGCCTGTTTTCTCAGGAGTTCCTCGACCCATCGGATGGGTCAAGCGCATCAACTTTTTTTTTTTTTTTTTTTTTTTTTTCCTTCTTCATGTTTCTGCTGCTGAATTCCAGAGATGTCCACATTCTGTTTTTGAGACTGTGGGCAACCAGTGCTTGCACAGGGAGCGTGTCTGCATTCTTGAGGCCTGCCATGTGGTGTGCTTCAGTGGGATAGTTCAGTGTTTTGAGTGGTCAAGTGCACTCATCTCGCATTTTTGGATTTTTTTTTTTTCCCCCCTAACCGCTAAGCACGTCGAAGGCCAGTTATTTTAGAGGTCATCTGGATTCATACTGGTTTGTGAGAGTCGCTTAGGCTGTCATTGTAATGTTGGTCAAACATGTTTAGGTTTGTTTGAACTCAAACTTTTCGGTATCCCGGTAGATTAACGCAGGAATTTGCGATTTTGCTTTTGTCTTGCGTCATGTTAAACTATGTTCGGGCCTCCTAACTCTCCCATGAATCATTGCATTTGTCATTGTGATCCATTAGACAAAGCCCTGCTCGACTCTCGGCTCTCCGTCGCTGTTCTGTATCATACGGAAACCGCATTAACTCAACAGCGAGTTAATGATGCGGGACGGAGATGATGCTGTTTCAGACAGTTGCAGTCTTTCCAAAGATTCTGCTCTGCTCTTAGCATCATTAGTACTCCTTTTCCTCTCTTTAGCCAAAGCTCTCCTGCCACGGCGAAACCTTCGTCTTCTCCCAGTGCCGTTCGCTCCTCTTCAGCTCCGAGTCGTTTCTCTCCTGCTGAGTCTTGCCTTTCTTTTCTTTAATGCTAACATCTTGACAAAAATATGAGATGTGGCATAACGCTACACCCAAGTGCGGGTTTCCAAAAGCGAGGCGATGGCTTTCTTCCATCGCAGCGAGAAATAAGATCCTGAAGTTCTGCTAAAGGAAACAGAAATCCAGAAATCTGACCTCAAATGATCAAAACGTAAGCTGCACCGAAAATCCTGTTACCAAAGCCAGACTTTTGTTTTTCTTTTCTCCTTAGGCTCGGGAGGTGGAATGACTGAACATGCCTCCCTCACTCAGTTAGGATACATATTTCCCTCCTTCTCTTTCTTTCTTGAGTAACCATCTTCTCTTCTCAGGGCTTCCTTCTAGTCAGACTAATGTGCTCTACTGTTTTCTAATCTGCATCCTGTGTGTGAGCAACGTACATATAGCATGCCTGTGTCAGTAAACAAATGTTTCTGTAGGCTGTCTAGCCAAGATTCCAATAACACATCCATCTGACTGCCAACTTGGATGAGCTATTTTTGCAGTCTTTTGTCATGTTTTTTCAAGCCAACAGATCTCGCCATAATCCCCTCTTTGTGTCCCTGTTGCACGCATACTAATGCACGGTTACGTTAGCGTTTCAGAATTCCCCATTGATTCGTAGCGTCGGAAGGAAAGAGAAGGACGACAGAACGTCGCGTGATCCACCAAAACATATTGATAAACACCTGAAGTACTCACTCATTGAAATTACACGAGTAAATGGGGCAGAACAGAGACAGATGTGGCACTGTAAATTAAACAAGCACTCCTCTCTGCTAGGTGACAGCACAATGGTGATTAGGCCTGATCCGGCGAGTCCCCCCTCTTCATAATTTATGGATCGAGGCTGTCGGCTCGCCCGCGGTTGAATAGAGATCCGCACAGTCCATTGACCGAACACATTACGGAAAGGGCCAGAGCACGAGATCGAGGGAGTTAAAAAAAAAATGGGATTATTTCCTTCCTCGGAGCCACATTTTCATCTAAATGAAGGTATAAAACCCAAGTGTATTGTTTGGGCCCTTGCGTATGGGATATGGGTGAAATGTTTTGACAGCGGTCCAGAAGTGATGCTTTTGTGTTCCAAAGCTATTTGCAGAGCTGTTGACCCTCTGGTATGTGTGAACAGATCCTCTTCTTCATATTTAAACAGGTTCGTGTAGAACGCAGGGAGAGCGTTACTGTATGGGCTGAAGGGGACCGGGTCTGCTCTCTCTGCTCAGTGAGGACCATGTTCAAACAGGAACTGTATGGCATACACCAACAGTACTTTGTTTGGTTCCCTTACATAATACTGTTCACTCTGTGAACTCGACATGTGCTTTCTCTGTGCCTCTCATAAATATCATAAACATAACCTCTTTTTCATAGTTTGATGCATATTATTGACGTTTGCACTTCATTTAGTATAAACACTAGCAGTTAATAAACTATCAGAAACAATTCTTTGCCAGTTTACAAATGAAATTACAAAAATGAAATGACATTTGTCATTTGTAATTGGTGAAGGAGACATAGATTAAAATTCTTTTAAATACTTGACAGGTGGGGTCAGATGAAATTCAGATCAGTTTTGTTATAAACGATAAAACCAATGTGTTGATTTTTTTTTTTTTTAATGAAAGTGTTAAACCTCTCATTACAAAGCAGGAAAGAATATAATTTCATCACCATGGTTACTGTATCTCAGGGGCATAACCTGTTTTTATGGCTGATAATGTTACTATGTGTTATGTGTTGCCATTTTTAAGCTAATTAATTAGAACACAAGAGAGCACAGTGATGTGTGTGGAAGAATCCTAGATAAATTCCACTAGGTCCACCTGCCCATTACTGATTATATTATGAAATTCTGGCTTAATTGCCTAAATGCCATGGCCCAAAAGACTATTTTTTAATTGCTAAAGGGAAGTCTCTTGACTATAGCCACACAAGCAGTTAGGTCTGTTCAAGTTTGGTTAAGTTTGATTATGTGCTGTTGGTAACCTTTTTCTATGGTAACTGCCTGTGATAGAGATGTATATATCACTGTCTATTAATCAGAGATATATAAAAAGAAATTATTTCAACTTCCACAAGAAAAAAATACTGTATTAGCTTTTTTTTTTTCCTTTTTCCTTTTCTTTTAACAGTAAATACTTGAAAATGTGAAATGGAAATTGTGCAGTAAACTGAAACTGAGGGCCTGACAAACCTCTGGTGAAAACGATGTGATGTCACAGCAATTTGTTCTTTTTAATTCATTTATTATTTTTGGCTTTATTGCATTCGTTGCACACACACACACACACACACACACACACACCATTCAAAAGTCCTTTCATCTGTGTTTGACATCATTTATTTTTAAATTCCCATTATCCTTACATTCTGTCACAAAGACTTATGCGTGTAAATGAGAAACCATAGCAACAAGAGAGAAGTCTTAGAAATCAATGTTAACAAATTGCCTGTTAAGAGCTTTTCACAATAGATCTATGTGTGATTCTATCACATGAAAGGACCCAAGAGAAAAAAAAATGGAATGCTGATATGAAACACGTTTTTTTTTTTTTTTTTTTTTTCCCTTCTCCCCTTTTCCTCTTATTTGTCGTCGAGGGTGCTTTGGTCTTCTGTTAACACTGCTCACCAAAAAAAAAAAAGAAGATGAAGAAGAAGAAATTTCTGCCAGTTACGAAAGCAGCTCTGAAAAGAGTCTGTTGTGTTCCGTGTTTGTTGTGTCTGTGTTGTTCTTGAGAGTTGTGTTTGACAGCCCTTTGATATGGACTGTGTGAATGTATTCCTCCACATTGTTCTCTGTGGTTTGCGTGTCCTCCGCTGCGGCCCACTTTTGTTACGCATGAGCACAACGGGTCCTGTGTAATCAGCACTGGCCCCCGTCCCGTTGATCATGCCCCCAGAATCTCGCTGATGCTCCTCAATGCACACTTACAGAGTGTTACTGTTCTCTTACTATTATCCAAGATATTGTTCCAAAGCCCCATACACTTCTCATAAACAAAATTACTGTCAGGGTTGTGTAGTCCCCCGCAAAGTAATTTGATGAATTTTGATGCTCTTGGGTAACATCTTCACTGTTCATCCAGACAAGCTGTTCTGTCTGAAATGTGGTTATGTACATGGTGTCTTTTGTGGGGCAAAAGGAACTTTTTTTTTTTTCCCTAAAAATGTGGCGAGGCCAATACACTTGTCAGCCACCCCTCATTTGGAATTAATTTTAATATCAGAAAAGTCAGCGTTTGCCAACCTTTGAACAAACAACTTTAGCGTTTGTTTTTCAGTGAGTCTTTCTGTTTTTTTGTCTCCCCCCCCCCCCTTTTTTTTTTTTGTTCGTGACAAATTAAAAAAATTCCATGTGAAGCTTTATCTCATCAGTGTTATTTATAAACATAGCCTTGAGCTTTTTCTTGGGAAGGAGTATTATTTTAGCTACGTGTACAGTATAATTTTAACAGCTCTCTTAAAGATGTGTAAAGTACCGGCTTTATTATTGTGATTGGCAAATTTTTAAACTCCTGATTTATTCCAGACCACAGTCATTAAAAAAAAAAAAAAAAAGAAAAAAAAAAAAAGCACACTCGTTGACGCAATGCTTGAATCAGTGCTAATATGTATGATGCCAGCTACCCATGTTTTTCTTTTTTCCACTGTAGAATGGTCCACTGTCTTTTCCTTAACCATAGCAAACATCAAGAGCTGCTCTGAGAGAGTCTTCATTAGTACTTTGCGTTGACATAGTAACATTACGGAATTCTTTTCGGAACGTTTCCATGGTGATTTATTTGTGGAGGATAGCATAGGTGTGATAAATGTAGCTTGTCACCTTTGGCCTTTAAGAGGTCGGGTTTTTAACCTTTGCTCCAAATCCTGCTCCCCCCCACCTCCCTTCTTCTTCACTTTGTTTCTGCAAGTGGACAATAGGAAAAGAAAGGGAGGGAAATGTGGATTGTTGTTTAAAGGTAAGACACAAATGGTTTATGCCCTCTGTTTACATCCTTGAGGAACTATGGGCATGAAAGTATCTTTTTCTGTCTTCTTGTTTTTGTTGGCTGCTTGTCTCTCTTCTCTGTTTTCCCGCTGTCTTTTTTATTTTTGGTTATGATTAAATAGCTGTGATGAAATATTTGATTCTCTGTGTTTGTTTTGCCCTCTGCCCTTCAGTGCTATGCCGTTTGCTTTCTCACAGAGAAGATAAGTTTAGCAGAGAGAGAGAAAAGGGGAGATGTTTCTTTGGAGCAGTCTGTGTGAAAGGGTAGGAGGGAGGATGAGGACAGATGCCATAGTTTGGCTCTGTTTTTCTCGTTTTCTCACTGACATCTTGGGAATTTCTTTGCGTCCTTTTGGAAGTAATAGCCTGATATTACACAAAACAGCGTGTTTATCCCCCCCCCCCCCCCCCCCAAAAAAAAAACACCCTGAAAAATTAAAATAAAACAAACAAAAAAAATTCCCCAGTGCTCATACCAGTGAATCGTGCAAAAGACAGGCATAGTCAATTAGGACCCACTGTCTACAGAGCTTGGAAAGGCTCTGTGTGTTATTAGATGGAAATCATTCATAGCAGAGAGTCACTGTTAAAATGCTTAGTCACAGTGCTGAAGAAGCTCATCAGTACCTCAGATGACTAAAGGAATTTTACTGCTTATCAAAAATCCTGCAACTTGACACGTTGCGGCGGCTCAGGAACTCCACCGATGCCTCGTGTTTAAACCGAATACAAAAGCGAAAGACTAGAAACAGCGTCTATAACTTTCTTGTTCTGCGGGGAGTGGAACTTCACCAGCTGCTGAAACAGAATATTGTCGGGACCTCAGGCGGGCACACAGGTGTGTTGCAAAAGAACACACATGGCTGCGTGTTCACTACAATTTGAGTGACCCCCCCCCCCCCCCCCCACCAATCTCCCTTCCTAGTTCCGCATGAAGCTGATTGAGCCATTTTGCACAGCTAAGCTGCGTTAACGGGCCCTCTCTCTAACGAAAGAATACTGCGAAATCAGGGCTTGACAAATCTACTTTCTCCATGTCCGCTCACCAAGGGTTTGGGGATTAGCTTCTAATTTTAGTGCTACCGTCTTTTCAGCTGCTTTTAAGAATTCGTTCCAAATAACCAAAAGTGTGGAAAATGTGGAAGCGTATGCAGAGAGTGAGCCATTGTTTGAGATGGGGTTTTGAAAAGGAGATTGTTTGGTCATGAGGGTCTTGTTTGAGTAAAATTACCATAAAAATATCCTTAAATCTGTCTCTGTGAGTTGTTTAAAGGCAAGTAGAAGGAGCTTTTTTGTTCAGTGTTTGTCGCAGGCATCTCAAACTGTTTGAGATTACAAAGCTTGATGAAGTTTTTTTTCAGAACACTACGGGTCATGAAAAATGTAAGAAGACTTTTTGGCTCCATGTTGGATACCCCCCCCCCCCCCCACACACACACACACCCCACTCCAACAATCCCCCTTCCTCCCTCCTTCTCTCTTTCTCTTTTTCTCTTTTTTTCTTTGCCTTGCTCTGATCTGCAGTGGTGCTGGAATGCACAGCACAATCCAATGTTGAGCAGTTAGACTTTTCAGACTTGCAAGTCAGCAGCAAAGTTGGTGAAGTCAAACAAAAACAGCACTCTCCTGTGAAGACTGCCTCAGACTGTGAATCATAAGGACTGTCACAGTTTCCTGTGAAGCGTCCTGTTCTCACAGGCAATCTTTGTCTATAGCTCACACATACCTCTCAGCGCCATCTCACATCGGACCTCCCCAATAGCACGAATCTTACATTTAAGAAGAACTCTCTTCTCTCACGGCACATTAAATCTGAAGTTTTTCCCGGTCGGCATCCAGTGCTCCACCACGGGTAATGTCAAGAGCTGTTAGCCTGGAGTTGCATTATTAATACAGATCAGGTAGCTGTTTTACCTGTACCTCAGAGAACTTTCTCTTCCCCCACTCAGTCTTTCTCTCTCTCTCTCTCTCTCCCTCCCCCTCTTTCCCTCTCTCACTCTCTCACTTACTCAGTCGTTCTGCGTGATGCATCTGTCTTTCCATGGTGGTGCAGCATTGTCCAAACAACATCATTACTTTCTAAGAGCCGCTTCAAATAGCAGAACAATGCCGTTTATAGACCAAGAGTAAATTAGTAATGAAAGAAAGAAAAATGTAACGGCTACAGACTTCAAATGTGGTGGCTGCAGACGAACTAATCTTCAGCAATGTAAAAATTGTGAATGAAATGGAGCCACTTCTGCTGGTGGCAGATGAATGGGGAAAAACAAGGGGGTGGTAGGACAGGGTTGGATCATTAGGAGGTGGAATGTTCTAGGACCGCGGTAGACGGCATCGTTTAGCGGCACACAGAGGTTTGGAATGTTTTGGTGAGCGCTGCTATTCGACAGGTGGCTGAGAACGCTAATTGATTAATGATTGCAGTGATATACAACC
>NC_044499.1:41265814-41280814 GCF_902362185.1 Chanos chanos | reverse complement strand
ACACACACACACACACACACACACTCTTACAAATAAACATACATTCTTGCACATGATAGCACATCCACATTAATACAAATGGACCTCAGTTACCTTATTTAGCTCAAGGTGTAATTCCTGCTGAAATGTCAGCTGTGTTGAGACTCTGTAACTCTTTGGGTGATTGTGCGTGGGACTCCAGTGACCTGCACTACTTAAACATAGTTTGTGCTGATCTTTATGAGGGCCAAAAGTCGGCTACTGTTATTATGTAATACCAGTGAAGGTATGATGCATGCTGATGGTTAGCTCTGAAATTAGTGCCGTGAGAAACTTTGCGCGTTATCTCTCCATAGAGCCATTTTAGTTGTGGGCTGAAGGATGTACAAGTGGCTCACAGACATCAAGTTAAGTGTTTCTGTCACAAGACCTCAGGCTGCACAGAACAAATTAGTCAGTGTAAAATGAAGAGAATTAACAGCGCCTTTCAAGTCTGCTTAGGACTCTGTTAAAACGTAAGGATTCAAATATAGTAACCAAATTTCACGGGAACTTTGAAAGAATACTGCAACATCACAAATGTCACTTTGTTTCTTACAGCCCAAATAAACGTCCATTTATTTGTTCCTCTGTCTATCTGTCTGAGCTGCAGTGTTGATATTTTTTTTATGCTGTATCTCTCTCTCTCTCTCTCTCCCTCTATCTTGCTCTGTTCCTGCAGCTTTCTTTAGCGTGATGGCTCATTTAGTGTGAAGCGTCGAGTATGTCAGTCAGGTGTGATGCCGTGGCGTGAGGGCCTGTTTCTCAGGTCAGGGCTCTCACACAGGTGACTGTATTGGCTAAAGCCACGTGGCCCGATATTAGGAGGCCTGGCCACGGGGCCGTGAGATATTTGCTCTGAAGCGGTCAACACAGGTGGTGGAGCGGCCAGCTCTGAACGCCCGGGGAAGCAAGGAGAGGAGCTAGCGGGTGTAGCGTTTCGTCGCGCCCTCAAAACATTTCCCCCCTAAATTTTCAGGCGCCTGCCCCACGCCCGGAGTTTTTAAATTCTCGTTCCGTTTCCGTGGAACGTGTCCATGATATTTCTACTCATTAAAACCCTGCAGCTCTGATTTATTAAATAAAAAAAAAAACACTAGGGGTGTGGATTTGTGATTTTTTCCCCTTCATTTAGCTGTCAGAAGAATGGAGGATTAGGTGAAAGTTGAAATGTGTTTATGTAGTGAAAGTTACAGTACTATTGTTATGTGTCTCTTATCTGTCTGAGATGGACTGAAGGCTTGTTTATGCTGACATGTGACCTTCCTCTACAAAACAGTTAATCCGGAACATTAATACTTTACACAGAAAGAGGCCGGGGGCTGGGTGCAAGGCTGTGTGTGTGAGTGTGTATGTCTGAGAGAGAGCTGGGATGTTTTCTGTGGGAGGGAGGGACTGTGTGGGACTGTGTGTGTCTGTGTGTGTGGAGGGGGTAGTTTTAGGCTCAGAGTAGTCGTACTGGAGGGAGCTGTAGTCTGTTGCTGCTTTGTGGAGCGCTAGGTCTCTTGACAGGATCTTGGCAGAGTGAAATATAAACACATTTCTGTGCTGTTCCTGAGCAGTGAGGCTCTCCCTCTTATAACACACACACACACACACAGCACACGTCCTGTACAGCACAGGCCAGCTGTGATCACTGACAGTCTTAAAGGGCACTGTGTCTATTGGTGAATATTATCAAAATCTGGCCCCTCTCTCTCTCTACAGTAGAGGACCATGATCTTACAGCTGATTCTCTTCCTGTAACACAGGGCATCCATTTAAAGAATTTCCCTTAAGTCTGCATGCTTATGAAATGGCTCTTTATCCTAGAAACGTACACGTTTAAAGATGTGCCGTTGCTGCTTCTGTAGAGTGAATTTATAACGCAATACTTTCTGCAATACTTCATTTGTATATATATATTTTTTTTATTTTTCATTTTTCTAAAGCTTACTCTCTTGAAAGATGACAATAACCAGGAGCCTCTTCACAGGTTCCCTAGTTTAAAACGGTCACTCTTGAGATCTTTGCAGTGTAATAATTCATATTTAGCTCCTCAGCACAGCCTTAAACGTGACTCCTACACGCATATACACAGGCGGTGTTATAGTCGATGGAAAACATTTAAGAGCTCACTATAGTGGAAATGGCTGAGGCAGCAGAACAGAACAGGAGTAATCCTGCTGGTAGAGATCCTGTTAAGGCCAGAGGGCACCGCTTTAACTAAGCAATATGGGAAATAATGGCTCGGAAGAAACTCTCACTCTCACCTCTGAGGTCTCTCTGTCTTACGCTAGAACACTGGGAAGGGCTCTAGTCTTTTTCTCTTTCAACAGTCTCTGCTCCTTTGTCCTACTCTTTCTCTTTCTC
The DNA here is from genome assembly GCF_902362185.1 of Chanos chanos. Taxonomy (NCBI): domain Eukaryota; kingdom Metazoa; phylum Chordata; class Actinopteri; order Gonorynchiformes; family Chanidae; genus Chanos; species Chanos chanos. The sequence goes on along the minus strand of NC_044499.1, from coordinate 41,278,444 downwards.
TGTGTCACTCTCTTTGCAGTGAAGCACAGTGCAGTTATTGTGAGTATCGCCTTGGTAACAGGCCATAACCATAGAAAACTAATCGGTGGAGCAGAGAGGCCACTACTGAGGGATTGTGGGCCAGGAGGCAGTTAAGTGGTCTTCCAAGCCAATAGGGACTCAACCGCCGTAAAGCCTCTTTTGATCAGCTGGACAGACTTCTCAGTTTTCTTTTTTTTTTCTTTTTTTTTTTTCAAGTTTTCATTTTATTTTGGACGTTGAGACAAGGCTGACTTGGCACCTAAGCACTATTTCATAACAACTGGTAAAGGCATTTGCTCAGCACTGTTATAGTCTGGCGTCTCCACAATATCATCCAAACGCGTAATTTTCTTCTCTTTCCTAATGATGGGAGGAGAACATATGTCTGAGATAGAGGAGAAGGAGGAAAAAAAACGGTTTCGTTTAACTGTGTTCATTTAATCGCAGTTCCTCCTGGAGTCCAGGAGCTTTTCCCAGGGAGAGCTAGGAAAGGGCGCTCGCTTTCACATTCATTTTTGCCGAGTTAAGAAAGCCCACAGATCCCCGAATAAGCCATTATGGTTCGTGTTGTAAATCGTAAGTGTTGTGCAATTGAGTGAAGCCACCCTAAGCCACTGAGGTTTTCAGCAGCGATTCATAGGACGTCTCGGGGGGGGCTCTGAGCGATCGGGAACTTGGGCATTTCATTTAATCTCTCAGTGTCTTTTTTTTGGGGGTTTTTTTTTGTCAGTCTTCGTTTTAGTGTCTGAGCCGTATCTCTCTTTGGCTGCTCAACCATGTGAGGCTGATTGTTGTCTTGCCATGTTTGACAGGTTTCATAAAATTTTAATAGAGGAAATTTTCAAGCGGTCCAACCATCTTATTAAAAAAAAAAAAAGCCTCTCCAAGCTCGTAGGAAAGGGGACATTTCACAAATGTCATCACCTACCCTACTGAGGAGAGGATACAATCTGGCATTGTGGTGAGAATGTCAGAGCAGGAACAAAGTCCTCCCAAAAAGACTCTGACGTCACAAACCTACCGGCCCGACGTCCATTTTGTTTCACTCTCGCCATTTGGATGCTTAGTCACGGATTCACAACTAGTCAGAACTTTCTGGAAGTCTCTGCATTGCAGCCTGATGGAGCCGCTCCGGGTTTTTTTTAAACAGCCTGCCTTTTAAGTTCTGTGAAACTACGTCAGCTTCAATGTTGTCCAGGTCCAAAATATTAGTAACACCGCTCAGCTGTTAGAAAATGTTGCGCCTGTTGAAATCAACCCGTACAGAATTTCAGACTGATTAAGGCTCAGCTAAACAAACATTGACCGGACTTCAGTCAGTGACGTCTGGTTTATTCAAAGTGGCACATACACAGAGATTCTTGGTCGGTAGATTCCCTCATTTAAACGTCAATAACGGTCACCTTGTGGAAGAACTCAGTTTATAAAGATGTGCAGACACTGGAGTGCAGAGTGTTCCCCAAGTCCGTCCCTGGCGTTTTGCCCTCAAGTGAACATTGCTCCTTTGAAAAGATCAAAACACTCAAGTGGAAATGATGTGGTGTTTCATGCCTGGGCTACAGTTTCAGATCACAGTGTGACCTAGAAAGTGAGAAAAGTGGTCCTCTTTTTCACCGCAGACTGTCTTATCTCTCTGACTGCCATTGAGTGTATGGATGAAACTCCTCCCACGGAGAGGGAGTTTAAGGAAAGAGAATTTTGGGGACGGAAAATGGAGACAGAGGACAGTGAAAGATGCACCGAATTGAACTGAAATGAAATGAATATGATTTATTAATCCACAAAAGGGAGGATTATATTGTCACCAGCCTGGACAAACCGGGACCACCTCAAACACTGAATAGCAGTTTTGGGGCTTCTGACTGCAATGTGCAGTATAATGGTTCCCATACCCAATATATTTGCAAAATGTGAACATAAAAATGAGAGACAAATATTACTCAGTATGTATGGAGGATGAAGGCTACCGATTTAAGACATGGGTGTGTGTGGGGGGGGTGTCGGGCAGGACTGATCATTGCGTGAAAATGGGTTACAGAAACAGAAGAGAGGTGATATTAAAATAATTTACAGTGCTCGTCTGATAAAAGAGGCGTGCACAGGGGAAAGAAAACAGTATTTAGAGTTTGAGACTGAAAGAAAATGAAACATTATGATGGGGACACCAGTACACACTTTCCAGCCACACACTCAGTCAGAACGTATGCAGACACACAGAGTCGTGCACACAAACATGCTCACTCACCGACACACACATCTCTTTAATGGGTCACTATTGATTGGTTACCGCCTGTCTGCAGTCATAGACAATCGATCCATCCCCACCAGGAGTCTCAGGGGACTAGTTCACTTCAAGTGTGTGTGTGTGTGTGTGTGTGTGTGTGTGTGTGTGTGTGTGTGTGTGTGTGTGCACATGTGCATTTGTGTATATGGAGCTGTGTTAAGGAGAAGAAGGAAGCATGACGACAGTTTTTAGTTTTACCCTTTGTTGGAGTGAGTATCAGTGTGCATAAAGGGGAAAACAGATTCTTCTTGGCCATAGTTCCTTGAATATCTTCAATGTGTGTGTGTGTGTGTGTGCGTGTAAGAGAGAAGAACTCATTGTTGCTCAGGTTCCACACCGATGGACTTTGTGTTGAAGTGACTTTAGCACAAACACACACACACACACACACACATCCGGCCGGCGTGTCCCACCTGAGCCGTGTGGAGCCGTGTGATGACTGAGCTGCTCTTCCCACAGAGCCTCTGGCTGGACACACTGAGCTCTTGCTGAGTTGATGAATTAGCTTAGCCACATTAAGCTGCGCTTGTTATTGTTTGGGCCTGATTTATCGAGACTCTGGGCTCAGGTCAGCATCACCCCCCCTCCCAGACCGCCCCCTCTGTCTCCTTCTTTTTGTCTCTCATCTGGTTTTCTGTTTTGGTTTGGAGACATTTGATTGATGATGCCAGAGACAAAGAAGGCAGTCTGAGGAGAGCAGATAGAGCACTGAAATGGTAAATAAAAACACATGTGCCTGGGACAGGCCTCACACAAAGAAGAAGAAGAGAGAGAGAAAGAGAGAGAAGGACAGAGAGATAGATGGAGAGAAGGGGAACAACACTGGGGAGTAGTTTATAAAAATGAACCAAGTTAGGCTTATCTGGTTCAGTTTAGAAACTTAGTTTGACTTTCCTGGTTAAGCTTGAGGTGGTGAAGCACCCTGGGCTGCCGCAAGCCGGTCAAGGCACGAAAAGTGGGGCAGAAAGTAGCCGGAACACATATTTCACTCTTGTGTAAGCTCAGGTGATTTAAGAAGCCTGACCCTTGAGCTTTGGGTCTGACAGTGTGTGTTCCTGTGTGTGTGTGTGTGTGTGTGTGTGTGTTTTAATGGATATTTGTGTATGTACTGAGCATTTGTTGCAAATACATACACTCACACTTAGGAGTTTGATTGTATGTATGTGAAACAAAGGCTTCGTGCTGACTCATCCACTCAGCTGAATCACGATGATTTCGACGTTACGTCGGTCTATGGCACAACTCTTATTTGCTTAACATTTTACGGTAAATACGTTGATGCTGCTGTCAGAAACACTTTTTTGTTTTTTATAAAGAAACAGAACCTGAAAGATTCCTTGGTTGCATAAAGCTTCATTTTAGTTTTCATGGAGTTTGTTTAGAAGGGGACTTTTTTTTTTTTTTTGCCCTGTTCTTTCCATTAGAGGGACAAGTAAGTCAGTTAAGCTTCAAATGGTGTTCTCTTGAGGTCCAGCTGGCAGACAGCTAAAGACTCTGACAGCAGACGACTATAGTTAGCCGATGGTTATTTTTGATAGTCAAGTATAGTATAACACATAATGTTATAAAAAAAGTTTTGGTTTATGTATCGTCCTGTAATATAAAAACGTGGTCAAAACAGGCCTCGTTTCCTGTATTCTTTAAGATATCTCCCCTGTGCACAGCTGAATGGACTTTGTGTGAGACAAGCTTTTGATTGATAATGTCTCAACCAGACTTTATCAAACTAATAATTAACATGTGCATGCGAAGCCAGGTACCTCATGCAGTGCTGATGACTGTGTAAGAGTTTGTTGAGAAACCTTTCTTATCACAGACAAGTCCTTTTGGGATCCTCCTGATTATTCATTTCTCTGTGTGTTTGCAGCTTATTGGAATCGCTCTGACTTGTGTGATGATGTGTTGAATATACATCAATGCTTTACGTCTGTATTATCCTCTATGAGTTGTCCTTTTTTTTCCCCTTTTTTTAAACGAGTACATTTAAAACGTGTTGAAGATGACGCGTGAAGCAGAGCGCTCTTTTTGATTTGCCTGGGTGTTATCTCTGCTCTTTTATATTGCTGTAAAATCAAATTCATACTGCTGACAAAGATATGCTAGCATGAGTTAATATATATGGATAGTACAAGATAAGACAAATAGATAGTGTGCAAAAGGTTGGCAGTGTTAGCTCTTCTAGAGCGCTCTCTCTCTCTCTCTCTCTCTCTCTCCCTCTCCCTCTCCCTCTCTCTCTCCCCCGTCTGGCTTGCTCAGAGAGGGGTAGCGTCTCTGTCTCTGTGTACTGTAATATTTCGGGGTATTTTTGCCAGTGTGGGGCTTGGTTATACACCAAGAGTCTTTGATCACAGCCCTCCCCTGTTTGTGAACATTGCATAACCACTCTGTGCCTTGGCTGGAGGTGTACCCATGTATCGTCCCTCTCTCCCTCTCTCCCTCTCTCCTCCCTCCTCCCTCCTCCCTCCCCGTCCTGTCTTCGTTCTGCCTGTCTGTGCTTTGGCAGTAATCCAGGTCATCCTCTGTTCCCTTGATCCCAAACCGCGACTGGTGGTATTTTTCTGTCTCCTCTGCTCTCTTTTTCTTCCTGTCTTTGTTCCTGTGCCACTTTCTCCTTTCATTCTCTCTCTCCCTCTCTCTGCATGTAAGACTGGAGGATGCATGAGTATATATCTATATGTCTAATTTTTATTTTGCCTTTTTGTATCTCTTTGTGTGCTCTTTCTTTCTCTCTCGCTCTCTCTCTCTCTCTCTCTTTTTCTGTTTCTCTTTCTCTCGTCGTGCGTTGTCTCATTATCTGTGTGTGTAAGTTTTTCTCTCAGGCAGGGTCTCCCTCCACTGCACATGTCAAAGGCTAGAGGGAGCCTGGTCTGCTATCGCTGTACAGCTGTCACAAACACTATCAACTAAATGCTCTGGAGCATAGTGTCTACACATACAAACAGCATACACACACACACACACACACACACACGCTATCACATACATGCATACATACATAGACACACACACACACACATTCACCCCCCCCTACACACACACATTCTCTCTCCCACTCACACACACACACACACTTTCACCCTCCCCACACACACACATCCTCTCTCCCACACACACACTTTCACCCCCCCCCCCCCCACCACACACACATTCTCTCTCCCACACACACACACACACACACACACACACACACACACACACACACACACACACAGTCCTCATATAAAGCGCATTTACAGAGCCAGACATTTTCAGTTCTTGGTCATGCTAGTGCAAGCGCGTTTACAAAATAAATAAATAAATAAAAGAACAGAGAGGAATGTTGAGTTGAAAATTGTGTTGTGGCATGTTGTGTTATGCTGAATCATACAAAACTGGGTCGGAGTGTCACACTGCAGTCTTCCACGCTGCGCTCTGTTGTCTTGGCAGGGAGGGATGTATAGACTTTATCCAGTCCTGTTTGTTTTGTGCTAACACTGCCGCGCTCTGCCGCGCTGCGGCGCGCCGTATGACACTCTGCTCTGGGACGTCCAGGTCGACTTTCCGTCACTCCATTTCTCAGCGCTCTCTTGTGCTCCATCACGTTGTGCGGCGTGCCAGTGCGCTCTGTTTTGATTGGCTCGGGTGTCAATGGGCCGCTGTGCTGGAATGGCCCTCCGCCACATTTGACCTTTGATCCCGGGAGGTCATCGTCCATTACCACATGAAACATAAATGTCTGTGGGTCTCCTGCTAAAACCATTTGTCTTGCGCGGGGTCATCAGCCACTGGTTTGAGAGCTCCCACCTGCTTTTTTGCCAACCTCCCACCCTCTCTCTCTCTCTCTCTCTCTCTCTCTCTGGGGAGAAAAGCTCTCAGGCCGACTTCAGAACCACAAAGAAAACTCTCCCTCTCTTTCTTTAACACCTTATCTCTGCCTGACTTTACCCAGCCGGTCTACTCAGGAAACACGCTTTAAACAGCGCGGCTTTGCTCTACTCTCCCAAAATGTGCGCTCTCATAAACCTGTCTGAGCACCACACCGTCTGTTTGGCGCTTTTTTTTTTTATGTTTGAAAGACGTGGGTCAACGCTCTGTCCGGTTTCCCGGCATGCAAAAATCTGGAGAAAACAGATGGTGTTTCTGTTTAGTTTACTGTAAGCGGCTCTTTAGGTTTGTAAATCGATTAGTTTGTAAAGCGGGGTTTATAAACAGCAGAGTGCTGCTGTCCCTTGCTGTCCTCACAGCAGATATGAATACCGGATGAACGGTTATGGGTTTGGGGCCGTTTAATTCAATAAGGTGTGTCAGCCCAGTGGGCGGTTGAGTGTGATGCCTGCAGCTTGGAGCTTCTGCAGTGACAATTAAACCCGCTGTAAACACACTCTCGTCCTTCAGGTGGTTTTTCATGTGATGATCCGTGGAGATTTTATGAACAGACGAGGATTTCATCCTGCCTGTGTAATAGATCAGCCAAAGGTAAGGAACGAACAGCCCTGTGCTGAAGAGCTCACTGCTCCTGTGTAAAGGCAGCTGTTGAATGGCTAAATTCCTAAGACTGCGGCTGCTCTGACGATGCTTCGTAATGGTATTGACCGATCAGTCGATCTTACAGGCTCGGTCCGGCAGCAGCAGCGCTCAGAAGGACCAGGCTAACCCTGTTTTGTTTATTTATTTTTTTAAATCTTGAAACAACATTTCATAATACCAATCTTTTTATTTGCTCTTCACTCTCTTTCACTTTTCTATCAGATTATTAAACTATAACTGACGTATGTAGACGAGGACGCACGTTTTCCTGCTTTTGTCGCGAGGTACGATTTGCGTGTTTTATTTGAGGCAGATAAAAAGATTAAGAGGTGCTTTAACAACACCAAAATCCAAACAGCCAGAGAAATCTCACATAAATTAAGGGCTCAAAGAAGAGGTCAAATGGATGCGGTCCCCTCACGCTGACCCCTGACGTCAAGAGGACATTATGTTGAGTGCGTGCTTCATCATCAGGCCTCGGCTCTAGGCAGAGCTGGCTGTCGTTATTATTTATTTATTTATTTATTTTTCCGCGGGCCTGGAGAGTTGCGGTCACTCCGTCCCGGTTTATGGTAACCCAGATAACTGGGTAACCCAGATAACAGCTGTCTGATCTCATGTCTCTTTCACAGAGCAAATGTGGAAAACTTTTCTTTTCTTCTCTTGTGTTCGGTCTCACCAGAACTTTGTTTGTCTCAGTTAACATTTTATAAACAGACGCGGACAGATTATATCTCCCTTAAGCGTTTTTGAGTTTCGCTTGTTTATTTGGGTAGTGAGCAGTTTTCTTCGACGTAGCACAAAGTCGGTGAAGTCCCTCTTTAACTTTCAGTTGGTTTTTTTTCCCATCTTCTTTTAAAAGCCGTCTAGCACTTCTGATTTTTATGTTTGCTTCGTAGTTTCTGAAACTGTCATTAGTGAAGCGGAGAATCTCTGGCTCGTTAGTTTGGTCATTGCTTTCTTTCTGTGGTTTAAAATGACATACAGCTGCACAGCAGTGACTGAGAGTCAACAGTAATCTCTGCTTTACATGAACAGAAAGTGTGAGTGGAGCGGTCTTACCGTCAACTTGTCCTCTGCTCATCTGAGACAGTTCATATGAGCTCCGGTCACTGTGTGTGCCTAGAGTCTGCCATTGTCCTGTTTCATATGAAGACTTATCTAAAGTGTATTAGCTGTGCCTTTTATTAAAGCCATAGCCATGTTCTGTAGCTAAGCTCTGCTGTGTACATGTGTCTGTATCTCTGTTTGGCCAAGCTAGATGTGACTGGGGGGTGTAGCAGGATATTTGATAGCTTCAGCTGTTTCGTTGGGGATGAAGAGATTTGAACTTTATTAAGGAAATGTAAGAAAGATGAGCTGGTTTGTTCTTGAATGGGGACATGCTAGTCAGCCCGGCTGTGCTGAGACAGTAAAAAAAAAAGTAAGGCAGATATATGATAAGCATTGTATGCTGTTGTAGGTGAGCATAGTACAGTAACCCCATGAATCCTTTCTCTGTTGTCAGAGAGCTCACTGCTAAGCTGGAATGTCACTTTAAAGTGTATGTGTGTGTGTGTGTGTGTGTGTGTGTGTTGATAGCAAAATGCTCTTTAACTCCTGCTCCTTCATGAGAAAGGATGAGGAGAGTATCTGCATGCCTAGTGAAGTGCGTGTGCGTGCGTGTGTGTGTGTGTGTGTGTGTTTACACATATTTGCGTGGTCGAGGGGATGGGCTGTGTGCAGCCCCCTCCTTCCCACTGATAAAAGTGTTTTTATTTGAAGGAGAGCATCTCTTTAAAGTGACATCTTAGATTGGACTGAGCCGCAGAGCGGCCCCTGGACGTTAGAAACAGGACATAACCCTCGACCCTCACTATCATTAGTCTGGGCCATCACTTTACTTACACACACTCACACACACGCCTCACACACACACACACACACACACACACACTGATTCAAAAGGTACGCAAAGCTCAACACTTGGTACCGCCCATCTTCACACACACACACACACCCCTCGACCCCAACATCATTTGTCTGGATGGGGCTTGTCAGCGCTTGTCGTGCGGCCCGTGATGGAGAGGTGGCCGGTAATTGTCCCGCCAAGAGTCCAGCTTGAGGGGGAAGGGGATAGAAAAATGACCACTAGCCCCCTCCCCCCACTTTCTGAAAGCCGCCCCCCCCCCTTCTCAATCTCTCTGTTGCTGTTCCTTTTTCTGTGCTCTTTTTCAATACTCCTCCTTTGCTCGGTCGGTTACTGTCTTTTCTCTGTGTCTCCTCATGCATCTCGACCTGTCTCCCTTTCTCTGTCTCTCTCTCCTTTTCCATATCTGCATGCCTGTGTGGACACTCTGTGTATGTATGTGTGTGTCTTTTTGTCTGATGCTGCAGTATTGTGCTGTTGACCTGGGTGTGCATATATATATTCTGTGTAGTAAAAGAGCAGCTCCACTCCACAGGAAGCCGTGCTAAAACATTGCTCTGTCTGCTCCAGTAACTTTTTTACTGTCCACCCACTGCTGCCTTAAATTCCCACTAACAGCACCATCCTCTGCCCTGTGGCCTGGGAATGGCCGTCCGTGTGGCGTCAGCGTGGCCGGGAGGGTGTATCGGTGGGTCTGACTACAGTGATCAGATTTAACATGGATCGATGGCCATGTGTCAGGGTAATGAAAAGCTTTTTACACAGCACCAAGGCTGATCTACACTCATATGCCTGAGTCCACTATGCTTCTGTAGTGCTGCATCAGAGGAAAACAGTCTGCAGTGAAACCGCACACACGTGGACACACGCACGCACACACACACACGCAGACACACACACGCACGCACACACACGCAGACACACACCCACGCACACACACACACACACACGCAGACACACACACACACATGCAGACACACACAGACACACACACACAGACACACACACACTGTCGTAAAGGAGGAGTAGAGGAGAAGTATCAGATAGAGATTGGAAGAAGAAAGGAGGCTATAAAAATGGGAGAGAGAAGAAACCAGACGAGGGTCGAAGTTCAAATTAAAGAAATAAGAAAAAAAAAAAAAAGGGAAGAAGTGGCTCAGAAGGTTAGAATTTCAAAAGAAGGAGCCAAGAAGCCAACTCAGCAAAAGGCTCGGTAAATATATAGCCTATTACGCTTGTGATAGCTATTTTCCCCCCCCTTCCCTATTATTTTTAGCATGCACATACTTAAATGTTGACCCTGGAGCAGACATGCTGTTGACACAACAGAGCTTCGGTGTTGGCCTGGTGAAAGTCCGTGCTTACAGGAGACAGGTGGGCTGCGGGTCACACAGTTGGTACCTGACAGATTATTCTAATGCAATCTCTTGTGTAATCCCGTGACTTTGGCTTACATGAAGGCTCAAAGTTCACCCCCACACAAAGGCTTTTACAAAAGACGGAAAAAAAAGCAACTTTATAGACTTTATAACAGCGAATTATTTGTAAATGTGTGCGCGTTTGTTCATTTGTGTGAGCAGCTCTTGTGGTTATACTCATTAAACGGCAGTTTTACAATGTGGCAAAGCCGTTGGAACCCCCCAGTGTTTTTGTGTGTGTGTGTGTGTGTGTGTGTGTGTGTGTGTGTGTGTGTGTGTGTGTGGTTTTACAGCTACATTGGTGTAATTACAGAGACTTGAAGCTGTCAACAGTGAGGGCTAATTAAGTGAAATCACTTGCTTTAACTCACAACACTGCAGTGCACTGTGGCTAATGTTTCCATACACACTTGCATGCATTAAGCAGAGAACTTGAGTTGTAGTTTGACAGGGAGAAAGAGAATGCAGTGGGTTTTTTTTTTGCATTCCTTTTCATTCAGCGCTTAAGTCCAGCAGCACAGGGGTGGTGGGTTGGATAGATGGATTGATGGATAGTGTTGATGAATGAGGAAAGAAGAAAAAAAACAAGTGGCAGAATCTTTGGCTAGTGCTGTAAACAAGTGTGAGCAGAGACTAATTCCCTCTGGAGTGGAGCCCTGTAGTGAATGCTGTAGCCTGAATCAAAACCACATGGCCACACGACTGGCATCACACACACACACACACACACACACACATACACACACACACACACACGCATTTGTTTTGATATCCTACTAGGGACTTCCCATTGACTCCCATGATCCCGTAACTAAAGAATACTAACCTATCCCTAACCCTAACCCTAACCTTAACCTTAACCAAAGAAATGTTTTGACACTTTTTGTTTGATCAATAACAACAATATAGTTTAGAAAAGTGTTTTAGTGGGGACCAGCATTTCGTCCTCACCAGGCACTTTTTGTCAGATTATGCTATCTTACTGGGGACTTTTGGTCCCCAGAAAGATACCAGAACACACACACACACACACACACACACACACACCTAGACAAACAGGCTGATACACCCACACCCTCTCTCATAACTGTGCTTCAATGTGAGCTCACACTTGGCATTTCACTGGCATTATACTGCACTGCAAAGTCATCCAAAACTCTAAAACAGTGTTACACACTCCGCATACACACACACAAACACACACACACACACACACTCAAACTCTGGTGCAGTGTGTTGTTGTGTGTAAAAGAGCTGCAGTCAATCTTTCTCTTCATCTCTCCTCCCCATTCACTATGGAGAGACTATGTATGTGTGTGTGTGTGTGTGTGTGTGTGTGTGTGTGTGTGTGTGTGTGTGTCTGTGTGTGTGATGGGATTTGATAGAGTTGGCGTGTGCTGAATGCTTCATAAAGCTCCAGCTTTAACTCAATCCTGCCATTGTTTTGCCTACAAGCAGCCACTGTAGGGGAGTGCTCTCTCTCTCTCTCTCTCTCTCTCTCTCTCTCTCTCTCTCTCTCTCTCGCCACACACACCCATGCACACACAGAGTAACGTGCACTCTCACCGATATTTTACCTAGCCTTTGATTTTGCTTTCATTTTGTTTAACCCTTTATTGGATATGTTAAATATGGCGAGGATGTCATTGCTAACACTGTACCAAAGCCCCACTGGCTTTTGTCAAAGCAGTCTGCCCTCATTCTGTGCCTGTGTCGATGATAACACTCTGAATGCAGTTAGCCAGTAAGTCAAAGGTTGAGTTTACACAACTATCCATGTCAAATGAGTTAATGCACAAGCCTTGTTACAGATAAGGTGGGGTAGAGCAACACACACACACACACACACACACACACACACACACACGCAGTCATTGTAGCTGAGTGTGTGGCACAGATCATTATGGGTAGCAGTACCCAGCTGGGCCGGTTTTCGTGTCTGTCCATGAGCAGACGTGAAAACTCATTCACAACACTGACTGGCCATACCAAATAAACACACACACACACACACACACACACACACACACACACACACACACAGAGTAAGAGAGAGAGCCTCTTTCAGACACAATGGACATTAGTGGCTCAGCTTGCTCTCCAACAAGGAGCAAAGAGGATGCAGAGGGGAGGAGGGATGAAAAATGGAACTCACTCTGTTTTTCTTCTCTCTGCTTTCCCCCTCCCCTCTTCCTCTCTTTCCCTTTCTCCTCTCTCTCTCTCTCTCTCCCACCATCACCACTTCTCCTTAATCCCTCACTCTCTGCTGCTTTGTTTTCCTCCTAACCCTTGTTTTACTTTATCTTTTTCATATGTTTCTATCTCTCTCTCTCTCTCTCTCTCTCTCTTTGTTGCCTTGCCATTTATCTCGAGTTGTCACTGTTATTTTTTTTGGTTGTGTGCTCTGACATAGCACCTGCGCGGGTCATTAGTAGGCATTGAGTGAATGCTATAAAGATCGCAGGGTTTCTGTAATTATTGTCATTAGTGTT
>NC_044499.1:41240814-41263314 GCF_902362185.1 Chanos chanos | reverse complement strand
GAGCGGTGTGTATGCAGGTGTACGCACGTGTGTGTTCGGATGTATGTGCAAGCTGATTTTAGATTGCACGTTGGCATAAATTTGATGTATGTTGGGGCTCATAAGTCATGTTTATGTAAGGTTGCATAAGTGATCGGCTGATGCTGTGTTTGGTTGTTTCTGTATGTGAATGTGTGTGTTAAAATTTTTTATTTTGTAAATGTGCGTGTGTGTGTGTGTGTGTGTGTGTGTGTGTATTTGTGTTTAGGGGGGTTGTGTATGAAAATGGGATGCGGTTGGTGGGGGGTGTCTGATTCTTTTTGTGACACAGCAATGAGTTTAAACCTTATATAAAAAAAGAAAACCAACCCTAACACTATCCTCCTTCCCTCTGCCCTGCCTCACTGTTATCCTCCACTGGTGCCTGGCCTCTATTTCAAATCTACAATTCCACTTTTCTTTCTGTCACTTCATCCTCACTCCTTTTTTTTTTTTTCCTTTTACTCCCAGACTCTTCCCTTCACACTCTTGTGTGATAAGGTGTCATTTTTCTCTTGACTAGGACGAGTGGTGGGCTGGCCCATAATCACCAGTCTGTCTGGCTTTCGGCCAATGGGCTGGCTGGGCTGTGTGTGTGTGATCGCTGTGTGTTGGATAGGGCCGGCGGCAAGCAGTGGGGTTTAATAACAGCGTGATGCGTTAGTGTGTGTGTGTGCGTGCGTGTGTGTGTGTGTGGCGCGGTGGCAATGTCATTAGTGTGCGCCCTGGAGGAGAGATTAGGCTGATTGATGGTTAGTGGCGCTAATGGAACAGATATGGCTGCTCTCGCGCACAGCAATTGGCGCTAATGAAAGTTTTGTGCAAATGCAGAGTGGAAGTGCTTCTGTCTGTCGCTACACTAGTCACACTAGTCACACAACCCACACACCGGAGAACTTCTGCGTCTTGCTGTCAAGTTCTCCATCCCTTTCCTATGTTTTTTTTTTTTTTTTTCCTTTTGTTTTGTTTTTTTTTTTCTCTCCCTCTGTGTTGGCCTCCTGGTGTCTGTTTCTTTCTTCACTGTTGTTTTTTTGGTTTTTTTTTTCTTTTTCTTTGGCCTTCACCTGTGCCTGCACAACCCCACACCGCTCCCCCTTCTCTCTCACTCTGTGGAGATGGATGTACAGATGGGCAGATGAGTTCTGGCCTCATCTCTGCTGTCAGGGTAGATTCATTCATAAGCACAGACAGATGGGCTCATGTCTGATGGGGTAACCCCCACCACTTGCGCCCCTATCTTTCTTATAAAGGCACAGAGGTAATAAGAGTGCTATGGAGAGGAGCAGTTAAAGGGGGTAAGGGATGGCCGTTGTGTGAAGGGCATCAGATGCTGGTGTAGGGACAGAGACCCCCCCCAACCCCACCCCCCCTTTACTCCACTGTCACAACCGTTTGGTTTGTATCAGTCATTTTGACACAACATAACACGCTCGGAGATTTGAAGTGGGGATTCTTGAGTGTCTCATGGCATCTTCACACCAGAGAAATGATGTTTGAGCCTGAACGAGGGAATTTTCAAGGTTATCGGAGTTTGTGTTGTGGCTTTTAAACAAGCGAGTCATGCCGTACAGGATATCCAGAGATTTCACAGGATCAGTTATGATTACAATGGCCACTTCAGGTCACACTGAAACCTAATCTGAGCTAGATATAACTTATGGATACGTGCCTGGGTTAACAAACAAACACAAACAATGGTTCGCACATGTGCTTGCTCCCATGCTTTCAAACACACACACACACACACACACACACACAGACACACACAGACACACACACAGTAACTGGAATGTGTCAACACATTAGCTTGTTGCATTAACTTGTTGTAAATTCCTCTCAGATGGCTGTGTAAACAGGCCACCAGAACAATATTTATAACGTTCGTCCGCGTAGTCGCCGACTTGGCCGCGTTCAACAACGAGACCCTTTACGCGAACCCACGCCACCCTTCCAAACTGCCGCAAGACTGGCTCGGCACAGCCGACGCTCCACTTATTTATCGGAGTAATATTTCTGATTATGGTTTGTAAGCGTAAATGCTTGTTTGGCTGAAGTCCAGAGACACGGGGCCCAAGGCGGAGGCTGTGGGGGAGGAGACATGGCCTTTCCCCTGGACTATACAGCTTACAGGTCACCCTCTGGAGCTGGAGCTTGTGTAGATGTTTGGATGAGGGATTGATATTAGACCGTAACATTTACACAAGACTTAGAGCGGTTAAGAATGAAATCCTGCTCTGGTGTTTTGCCCTCATTTTCCCGTCATCATCTGCTTTTGGAGTTTGAATGTGCATTCACGGTATGATCTGATTTTGGAGTTTGAATGTGCATTCACGGTATGATCTGATTTTGGAATGGGGAGGAGGCAGTGTATGTCAAAGACGCCTGATGGAAAAGAGATTGATTGTCACTTGGGTGTCACTTTTGGTCACATGACCTGCGCGCGCACACACATTTGTGTGTGTGTGTGTGTGTGTGTGTGTGTGTCTGTCTTTGTGACTGATTAACCTGTATACCTCCCAGAAAAAAAAAAAAACCTTCCATCGCTCCAGGCTTCCTCCTGATTAAAGTTCAGACTTCCATCTATCTTGCTCTCGTCCGTCTCTCTTCCCCCTCTCCTGCAGAATGGATGGCACTCAGAGAAAGGCAATATTGTTTGCAGGGGAAAAACCATTTGCATCTCTGCCGTCACCCTACAGCGCTATACCAGCCCAGAGAACACATACACATACAGGCAATAAAGATTCTTCCCCATTCCTGCACCCAATCTGACTCTCTCGCCATTCGCCGCTTCTGTATCTCCCTCTCTCATTTTCTCCTCCTCTCTTTCTCTCTCTCTCTCTCTCTCTCTCTCTCTCTCCTCCCCTTTCTCTCTGTTGCCCATATTTAATTCAGTTCAGTACATTTGCATCGCCATTACACAGAAAGCCAAGTGTATATGAAATAAAAAAAATATAATTGAGTAGCTTGCTTCGATTAAGGAATACAGTTTGGAAATGATAGAAAAAGTGAGGGTAACATTACAGTAGTGGAAAGCACATAACAGTAATGGAATGGTGACCGTGTGAGACAGTAATTGTATTGGTTAATTTTGAGTAGTAATTTTTTTTTCTTAGTCGTAAATGTATATGTTCAGTAGCGAGTTATAAGATGGATGCTGTCACCGCTGTGCTGAATTCAGCGGTTTCATTCAGCGTGGTCTCCCCAGCATGCAGAGTTAAACAGTCGCTCTCTAAAAATAATAACGATGAAAAAATCATCACTCCTAAAAGAGCCAGGAGAGGAGAGGAGAGGAGAGGGAGTGAGAGATGGGGGGATGAGTCGGAGAGCCGGAGAGATGAATTCTGGAGAAAAAAAGGGAGGAGGAAAGGAATGTGGAAGGTGGGAGTGCTGTATGGGAGAGGTAGAGAGGAGTAGTGTGAAAGGAGGAGAGAGAGGTAGTGTGAGAGAGAGAGAGAGAGTTTCCCGCAGCACAAAATGTTCTGGTCACTCATGCAGTAAGAGGGCTGTAAAAAGCTTTACGCTGTCCTTGTGTCCACCCACAAGACACTCAACCTTAGACAGGCCTGCGCTTCTCCAGCACACCATCTCCATCTCATTGTTTCATCCCTTAGCAGACACACACACACACACACACACACATATGCACATATACACACAAACACACACACACACACACACACACACACAGCTTTTCTCACGCACACCTGCCAATACACACGCGTTTAGTGGTCGCTCACACATGTAACATTAGTTGACGTGGTAATTGCTCATCTTGAGTCATGCTTTAGGTGTCGTCTTTTTGCGTACTTATCCCAGTTCTCTCTCACACACACACACACACAGACGCACACACACACAGACACACACACACACTTTTTTTTTTAAATCTGACTCTGTTTTCAGCTCATCTGAAGGCTCTGTGTTTCCCCTGTGTTCCCCCTGCTGAATGCTGTTGTTTATTCTCACTGTGACAAGACACACATACACACACACACACACAGAATATTGTATGTGTGCTTGAAATGAGGTCAGTCCAGTATCATATTCCCACTGTTCCTCTTGCTGAATGAAATGTCCTGAGCTTAATGTAGATCTTCTCTTTTTTACTACTTGCTAAACCCCCATTCTATCTTTTTTCTGTCACACTCTTTAACTCTTTCCCTCTCTCTCAAAGGCACACACACACACACACGCACGCATGCGCGCACAAACGCACAAATGCGCACATGAACACACACACACACACACACACACACACAAAGACTCATACATTCGCACACAGAAAAATCGACCACAGTCTCGCACATAACAATGCAACATTAAAACTTACATTTATATTTTCAAAGCTTTTTTTTTTTAAATCGCGAAATGCTAACGATAGTTAAGATGAACAAATCAGAGCTGGCGCAGATAGACACTGAGGTGGGATAATGTGAATGTAGCTAAATCTGAAGGTTAGGAATTGCATATGTTTAAGAATAAGAGCTGGGAAGACAATCAGGGTCAAGGTCACGCCTATTCCGTCCCTTCCCGGAGACGGAACGGCGCGTTCCGTTCAGGACGGCTGCGTTAAACTGTATGTAAGGTCGTGCGATCAACGCTGATGGTTTTTATTCGTCTGTGCGGCGCTCGTACGAGAGCGCAGAAGAGGACGTCAGGCGCTGAAACAATAGTAGCGAGATGTGTTGAGTGAGAAGGGCCCTTATGGCGTTTGGCCCATGCATTTGATTGATTGATTTAATCAGAGAACCATAATTGTCCTGGCAGCAGGGGGGGAGGTGGCAAACGGACAAGGTCATGATAGACACATCCCCTCAGGGAGGGGGAGGAGTCAAGAGAGGGGGCACTGGGGTCAATATAAAGCCTGATGACCCTTTATATGACTGTGCGTGCGTGCGTGTGCGTGCGCGTGCGCTACAATAAAACGCTAAGAATCTCATATAGTCTAAGTTGACATCTCACAGCAGAGGACACTGTTACATTCAAATTCAGCTCTGTGTAAGGGACGTGTCTTGTCAGACTCTTCTGAGAAAAGGAAAAGGTGATTTTTGCGAGAGAAGGACTAAAAAGGGGCCAGGGGGTGGGGTTTAGAGCATTGGGGTACAGCTGTCAGCTCTGATCTGCAAATTTGCACTGAGCTCTCATTCTTTTCTCCTTTTTTCTCGTTCATTCATTTGTGTGTTCTTTCTCTCTCTAACAGTCCCTCTCCAGTCGCCCCAGTCTAAAGGCCTTCTCAGAACTGGGTTGTTATGGATTTGATTTTCTGTCAGTCATCAAAAAGTTCTATCTCATCTTTCTCACAGTCACACACCCTTCTCTCATGTCTTTTTTTTCTCTTTCTCTTTTTCTTTTTAATCTCACTTTCTCTCTCTCTCTTCCTTACTTATTCATACAAGAAGACACACACACACACACACACACACATATGCACACAGTGGAAACTGTTAGCAGGACTCCCTGGTGTTGGACCTCTTCCTGTCTGGCAGCATCCAGCTCTGTTTTCAGATACTAGTGAAAACAAATCCAAAGAACAGCTTTCTCTCTCTCTCTCTCGCTCTCTCTCTCTCTCTGTCCCCCTCCCTCTCTCCTTCTCTCTTTGCCTCTCTCCCCCTCCCTCTCCCCTTCTGTCACAGTGCACACACATGCATGCGCACATACACACACGTACACACACATACATACACATACACATACACATACACATACACATACACACACACACACACACACACACACACACAGAGTTCAGATATTGGAGACATCACTATAAAATATGCAACATAAGAATGAAGTGGAATCTGCAGACACAGCCAGGCTGAACTAGAACATCCTGAGTTAAAATTTTTCTGATATCTCAAGGTGTTTGGGCAGGATGGAGATAAGAGCTAATTTAGAGTTTCCATCTATAACAGTGTTTTAGTTTCAGCTCTAAAATCTGTTATACTGGCCTAGTTTGTCCAGTGTAAGAGAGCCTGTATTAAAAGTGTATGAGTGTGTTTGTGTGTTTTTGTCTGTGCGTTTATGTGTGTGTGCATATGTGTGTGTGTTAAGAGTGATGGTGGTGTTGACTCACTGTCTCGCAGATGCCAATCAATCAATTAGCCAATCAATACTCATCTGTTATGGCCCCCAGGGAGAGAGGAAGGATGGACACACACTAACGCACACACACATTCCCACAGGACAGAGAAAAGCTCACTCCATTCAATTACTTTTCTCTCTCTGCCATTCTGTGTAAATTGGACCCAAGACACATATGCACACACATGCCCAAACTCCCACCAGTTGTTAGCTTTAGGTGTTGACGTGTTCACATTTCATTTGAACTTGAGAAATGTTATTGTGAGGAAAATCTTGATTCTTACCCGATCAGGCGTGCCTGGGGCACCACAAAATCAATGTGTCAGGGATACATGTCGAGTAGCCAGGCATTTGCCATCCCTGACCCGTAAACCCCCCCCCCCCACAAGCCTTGTGTTTGGATATGTGTGTTTGTTGTGTGAGTGTGGGCTTGTGTTTGCGGCCGCGTGCGTGTGTCATTCATGCCCTTCCTTCCACTCCAGTGCCCTTGTCTCTTTGCCACCCCGTGCCACCCATCAGTGGGCCAAAGGTCATGTGTTGTTTAGGGTAGTTCAACCCTCGGGTATTCTATGTGCTGGAGTCCTTTGCTCTTACAAGTACAAACTCAATATGGCCTTTCCATTACATGCTCGCTTCATACACAGAACACAAGCTTGTGTGTGTGTGTATATGTGTGTGTGCACGTATGCGCGCGCGTGTGTGTGTGTGGGTGTATATGCACATATAAATGTGTGTGAGAAAATATTTATATGTATATATGCAGTTGCAAATGAAGGGAAAATAAGTGTTGTACTTTCCAAAATTATACGTATCAACAGAGAGAGAGAGAGAGAGAGAGAGAGAGAGAGATCAACTGTTCTCTCTAATTGAATTGAGTTGAATAGCTTTGGATCAGCATCCTCTGCTGGGCTGGTGTGTAGCAGTAAACAGTGTCTAAAATTGGCACTCTGTAATACATGTGACCTTTAGTCTGGCCAGTGCAGGGAGACACACAGTGTTCCACTCACTCCTTTCACTTTCTCTGAGTCACCAGAGCTTTAAAACACTCTGAAGGCTAAATGAGTGGTCACAGCATACAAGTGCTTTGTGTGGCACGTAGAGCCATTTTTATTACCTCTGTACTCTATATAATTATTCATAAAATACTGTGTTCATTTGGGAGACATTTGGTGTGTGACTGCTCTATGTCAGAAGGCAAACTAAGGCTTATTCTAATGCTCTATTATATTTTTAATATCAATAATTCATTTTTCTCACTCTGATATCCAACTGAAGCGTGTTTATTTATTGTTTGTTTGTTTGGGGTTTTTTTTTATGTTTGACATTGAACAGTATATATATGAAGTGAGAGCTTGCATGCTTTTGCATATGCCTTGCAGCCTTGGCTTTTAGCCTTGTGATTGTTGGACAGTGTGTAGTGTGTTAAGTGTGTCAGTGTGTGTGTGTCAGTGTGTCAGTGCATGTGTGTGTGTGTGTGTGCGTGGGAGGGAGTGGTGGTGTCGGGTCCTGTGGGACAGGGCGGACTAAAATATGGTTCTCATTAGGAGAGGGGGCCTCCTCTTAAGAGTGTGACGGGGCTATGGAAACCCCTCTGCTGTTTGTGTGTGTGTGTGTGTGTGTGTGTGTGTGTGTGTGTGTGAAACGCTGTAGTGTGTAATGCTGGTCAATGCTCTCAGCGGCAGTTTAAAAACATTGTCTTTATCACTTCCAGACACAAAACAGATCACCTTAACCAGCCAGCACTTAGACTGAGTTTCTTCTGTAGGTGTCGTCAAAGAGACTAGGTCACTGCCTGGGCTAAAATGTGTGTGTGTGTTTGTGTGTGCGTGTGCGTGTGTTAAGCTATGTATGAGTGTGCAGTGTAGGAGTTGTCAGTATTGCTCAATTGTCTTGATGTCCAAGCAGCAATGGAGACCAGTAATGGCGTCATGTCTAATGTACCTTCTCATCCATTTGATTAAACTGATTGACTCTTTGATTAGACTGAAGGACAGTTGAGTGAATTAACATCTTTGGCTGAGGAAATGATGTTGTTTTTTTGAAGAGGAAAGAGCGTTCTGGTAGAACTCTCTTATCGTTCTTTGAAAAGTGTTGGCTTTGCGTGGTCTTTCTTTGTGGTGACTGTGAGTGGACAGGATGTTGGGGCTGCGTGCTGATCGTTACTCTGGGCCAGGTTCCACTCCACTCAGTGGGAAACTGCTTTTCCACACTACTGAAGAGAGGAGTGGGAGAGTTAGGGAAGCAAAAGGAGGGGAAAGAGTTTGAAACCCCAGACACGCTGACACAAAAGGAGAAACTCTCTCCCTCACTCTCTCTCTCTCTCTCTCTCTCTCTCTCTCTCTCTCCCTCTCTCACTCTTAATCATAGACCTCTCCCTTTTCTTTCTTTTTCTTTCCACTCCCCCTCTTACCTCGCTGATTTCTTCATATTTCATATTAAGCAATCTTTTCCACTGAACAAGCTGTGTCAATAGCAGAGTGAGCCCAACATGTTTTCACACACAGACGCACACATGCACACTCACGCATACACACACACACAGACACACACACATGCGCGTGCGCACGCGCACACACACACACACACCCACAGATTGGGGGAGAACAGGAGAGATAAACTGACAGACAAACTTGGACACGAGAAAGCGGTCATGTCAGCTGTTGATCTACGAAGCTTTTAGCCTATTGTGTCTCCTAAACCTCTGCTGCAACATGTCCTGTTAGAGAGCATGTCCGGTGTGTGTGTGTGTGTGTGTGTGTGTGTGTGTGTGTGTGTGTGCGCGTGCGTGCGTGTGCACAAACATTCCTTCCTCCATCACAAATATTGACCTTTTCAAATAAGTACAATATGTGACCTCTATGTTGAGACACCACAAGACTGAGTGGTAGTGCAGTCAAGTCGTTGTGTCTGCAGTAACTCAGACAGGAGACAGGGTGTCTTTCTCCTGCCCTTTTTTCTTTCCATTTGAGAATGGATTTAAACAAGTGATTAAGGAAAGCCTAAGACAACCGTGACTGGAGAGAGTAAGGGATGATTAGTGGAACTGACCCAAATAGTGTGGGTGTGTGTGTGTGTGTGTGTGGGTGTTTGTTCCTTTGTTTTGTTTGTTTGAGAACATAGCTGAGAAATGGGGTTTTTTTCAGCCTGCCTGAATCTGGGTGTTGCTTTGAGATTCAGCCTTAATGGATGCATCTCACCGGGGCTAACTCCATGTGTTTGATGTTCTAAATCAAACACACACATCTCCAAGCATCAAAGGCCTCAAAGGTTCATTTCCACCAACTTCGCTTGATTGACTTACCATCGCACACTTAGTCCCCAGGTAGTTGGCACTTCCGCTTAGAGGATGCGAGTGAAAAGTAGCTGGATCTGGACTCTAGGAAGGCAGGTTTGTCTGCCCCATTCCTAAATGGTGTTGTGGGATCTTCTAGTAGGTTTTTTAAATGGTGTTGTGTGATGTTGTAGTAAGTTTATTAGATGGTGTTGTGGGATCTTCTAGTAGGTTTTTTAAATGGTGTTGTGTGATGTTGTAGTAAGTTTATTAGATGGTGTTGTGGGATCTTCTAGTAGGTTTTTTAAATGGTGTTGTGTGATGTTGTAGTAAGTTTATTAGATGGTGTTGTGGGATCTTGTAGTAAATTTTTTAAGGTGTTGTGTGATGTTGTAGTAAGTTTATTAGATGGTGTTGTGGGATCTTGTAGTAAGTTTATTAGATGGTGTTGTGGGATCTTGTAGTAAGTTTTTTAAGGTGTTGTGTGAAGTTGTAGTAAGTTTATTAGATGGTGTTGTGCGATATAATAGTACGTTTTTTAAACGGTTTTGTGTGATGTGGTAGTACGTTTTTTTAAAGTGTTGTGTGATGCCATAGTAAGTTTTTTAGATGGTGTTGTGTGATGATGGTGCCTCAATTGAATGTGTCTTTCTGATGCTGAATGCAGTTGTTTTCAGCTGTTTGTGGTTTTAACTGCACTAACAGTGAAGTCTGGGTTAAATTTGACTTTAAGATGGACTGATATGTGATGGAGTCTGAATTGTTCCCTAATCTACTGTTGGTGAATTCTGACGAGTGCTGTTGAATTTGTCTGGTAGGGTCTGAGTGCAGCTCTATGATAATCGACGTGCTCTGCTATTGTTATGTTGAATGCAGTCGTGTGATGCTGAATTTGACTGGTTGATGCCAATTGAAGACAAACAATGATGACTTTATGAACAAGGCTCAGTTTATCTCTCTCTCTCTTTCTTTCTCTCTCTGTCTCTCTCTGTCTCTCTCTCTCTGTCTCTCACATGCACACGCACGCATGCACGCATGCACGCATGCACGCATACACGCGCGCACGCACACACACGCACATGCACACACACACTCCATGCTCTCACACACACAAAGACACACGCTTAGTTGCCAGATGGACAAATGATCATCACGCTCTGTGTGTGTGTGTGTGTGTGTGCGCGCGCGCGTGCGCGCGTGTGTGCATGCACGTGCATGCGCATGTTTACATGCTTGTCTGTGACCACGCAGACACATGTCTCGTGTATATAATCCAATAAGACTCCTGTGTGCATGTATCGTTTGATCCAGTAATGGTCTTAAGGACTCTGATCTTCCTAGGACACACATACACACACAGACACACACATACACACACAGATCATGATGGGGTATATTTCTGCAGGTGCATGCTCGCTGGCATTTGAGATAATTAAAGCTTGACCTTTCTGACGGAGGCAGAAATGTCACAGGGGCTTCTCCACTGACAAGTCGGGATGCCTCGAGGGCTGTGGGTGTGTTTTTGTGTGTGTGTGTGTGTATGTGTGTGTGTTTGTTTTTGTGTTTTGGGATGGTGTAAGGTGCTGGCACTTTATCAGGGTTTCATGCTGCACAACATGTGTACAGGATTTTACCTCAACACTTTCCCACACAAACGCAGCCAGCCATAAACACTGTCCATGCACCTAGCAAAGGACAGACACACACAGGCTTCCAACAGCTCATGAAAAGCCTGGAAATGTCAGGAAATGTTGAAATAGTGTTTTCCAAACAGAGGAGAAGTTTTGGAAGGCAGATAGTAGTGAGAAAATTTTGAAGAAGTCAGAATCAGAAATTCATCTAAGAATTGAAGTTCATTTGTTCATGGAAATCAATTTTACAATTTCACAGTCAATTTTAAAATTTTACATTGATTTTAGAAGGAAATTTTACATGTACTTTAGATGTAGGTTCTAAAACTGCCTAAAACAATCAGCAGTAATCAAGGTGACACCAAGTGCTCATTGGTGACTCTGGAGACCGATTCTCTGATATATACATATTTCTTTGTGTTGACAAATATTCTATGTTTTTCTTTCATAATATTTCCCAGTTTCAACATTGGCCAAACTATTGCTATGAAAATCAATTAAAAGTTATGGAAAATGTTAAAGTTGAATCGCGTAAAAGGTGCATAAACCTTGCCTGTAACATATACAGACATGTTGAGTTAGTAATGGAATGCCAGTGCGTGGCTACACATATGAATAATACATGACTGATAGCATGTATACTCACACAAACACACGGGAACAACACAAAGGAGTGTACCGTGAGACACGCGTGTCCTTGTTCGTTACTGACCCTCACACTGATGCACACAGGTCCAGGACTGTTTCCACACCTCCACTCCTGCTCAGTCAACCCACTCAGGACACACAGGTAAAGAGAGGGCACTGCACTCACAACTCAGCAGTCCTGTACCATCACACTGCTACTGAGTGTGCAGGACAAGAACAAATACCATCACAGAGAAAACGTGTATGTGTGTGTGTGTGTGTGTGTGCGCGCAGGACAAGCTCAAATACCATCACAGAGAAACGTGTCTGTGTGTGTGTGTGTGTGTGTGTGTGTGTGCGCGCGCACAGGACAAGCTCAAATACCATCACAGAGAAACGTGTCTGTGTGTGTGTGTGTGTGTGTGTGTGTGTGTGTGTGTGTGTGTGTGCGCAGGACAAGCTCAAATACCATCACAGAGAAACATGTCTGTGTGTGTGTGTGTGTGTGTGTGTGTGTGTGTGTGTGTATGTGTATGCAGGCAAATAGTGGTTCAGGCTCAGTTCCTTTAACATGATGACCTTTATGGTCTGTGTACACGTGTGTGTGTGTGTGTGTGTGTGTGTGTGTGTGTGTGATTCCCTACAGACACACTCTAAAAGGCCCAACCCCATCCCTTCTCCTCCCTTTGTCCCTGTATTGGTGCTTTTGGATTATTAATTTAGCTTTGGCTGTCACTTCACATCAACTCACTCACTCACTCACTCACTCACATCTCACATCCTCCTTTCACTACTGCCTGGAATTTGTATGTGTCTGGTTGCAATTTAGACATTATATTACAATGCATTCTCTTTTCGTCTGGCATTTGTTAACTTTTTTTTTTTCATTTTATATTTTTATATGCCATTAGGAGCCAATAATTAAATTGGTGTCTTAATTTTAATTGTTGTAGGTTGGCCCTGTTTGCCAACTCTTCCTGTTGAATGGCTCTCATTTCTCCATAGTTTGTTAATGTTGAAAGATACATAAACATGCTGAAAGCTAGTTACCTTCTACAGTTGGTTTCGTTTCCACAGAACAACCAGTTTACAACTCTCATAAGCTTCAAATGTGTAAAGCAATTAAGTTGTACAGTTTGATATCTGTCATGTGTCTCTTTAATTAATTTATCTGACATTGCCAGATGGGAGCTCAGTGTCTCTTCATCACTGACTTCGGTCATTTAATTTTTCTAGTTTTTATGGCTTCGTGTCATTGAACTGCACCACCAGTGTAGCATCAATGTTTATATGCCCATATTTGTGTGTGTGTGTGTGTGTGTGTGTGTCTGTGTGTTCTCTGTGTCTGGAGATGAGTGCTGCACAGGCAGATCAATAAAAACAGGCCCATTCAGAGTTAAGACAGGTCTAGCCTTATAACCACAGCTCTCTGACTGATGAAGACACACACACACACACACACACACATACACACATATACACACATATACACACACAGAGGCAAGCAAAGAAAGGGAAACCCTTTGTCAATTTTTGGGTATAATGAGAAGTTCGGATTTTTACCTCTCGGTGTATATGTGTGTGTGAACGAGAGAAGGACAGAGAGCGTGGATGACTTGCAGTTTGAAAATACGCATTACTGATCTTAATTGGCATTAATGATGAAGGTATTCTCTCCTTTCTTTTTCCTTTCTTGTTTTTCTTTTATGTCTACATTTCTTTCTTCTCTTTTGCTCCTGTTATGATCATGTTAATGAGTGGATATTACTGCTGTGAGGGAGAGACTGCGCAGCTCCTGTAGCGAATGTTTTCCGGCTGTAATTACACTCAAATGGATGTTTTTGTACCATTTCAGGGAAGACATTACTGTTCATTAGCCTCAAAGAGGAGAAATGGTTCTATTCAAACACTTAAATTCACTTCAATAGGGCTAGAATGATCACTGCAGTATTTTTTGCCTAATTATTGTTATTCTCTCTCTCTCTCTCGCTCTCTCTCTCGCTCTCTCTCTCGCTCCCTCTCTCTCCCTCTCTCTCTCCCTCTCTCTCTCCCTCTCTCTCTCCCTCTCTCTCTCTCTCTCTCTCTCTCTCTCTCTCTCTCCCTCTCTCTCTCTCTCTCTCTCTCCCCCTTTAGGATAAAGAGAAGAGAAAGGATAGGAGAGAGGAGAAATTTCTAGGACACTCAGACTGCTGAACTCATGCAAGGGAAGGAATATTCTGAATGCATCATGTGATCTTTCAGCATTCCCTTTGTCTGGAGGCATCTTTGGAAACTTTGAGTTCCTCCACATCAGAATCCTAGAATCCACCGCTCCATCGCTCTCTCCTTTATTACTGAGACTCCTGTCTGAGAGCATTGAAAGCTCAGCTCAGCTCCTCTCAACTTTTGGGTTTTATCTCTGGGACTTCTCTCCAACCTCTAAAACACTGCAGGGCTAAAGAGCTCCATGCGCTTTTCTGTTAAAGAGAAAAAAAGAAAGAAAAAAAAAGATCTTTTTCTCACAGTCTTCCTGAGTCATCGCTTCCTCTGAGCTCCAAAAACAAACAACTTTCCAACCTGGTCTGAAGAACAGCCCAACTCCCACTTTCACTGCGGCTACCTCCTACCCAGACACAAATCTTACACACACACACACACACACACACACAGACACACACGCCGGAACCCTACACCTCGGAGGGTCTCAATGGGGAACTAAACGACCGGCCCAGTGAGGACACCGGTTTGAGAGGCCATATTGGATTTGGCGCCCAGAGCGTGGCCAGAACTGTGGGCGGACTGACTCGGCAGCCATGTCTGGAAAGGGCAACCCAAGCCCTCACCTTAATGGCTTCCCCATGCCCCACTACTCCTACTTCTTCCCTCACATGCTGGGAGGACTGTCCCCCCCCTCGCTGCCTGCCCTGCCCCTCAGCGGATACAGCACCCCGTCACCAGCCAGTGAGTACCCTTACAAAAGCTTCTTCTGTGTGCATCCTGTCTGTCTAAGGGTTTCACTGGCGTCAACACAATGTAATCCCAATTGCAATCCAAACAGTGATACTGGTATGGACTAGTTTCTGAGCATATCTGTTTTTACTTTTTTGTTTCAGTTATGTAAGTGTATAAGAGTGACATTGATTACGTATATCTGAAGCGACCTTGGAGCTTTTCTTCAAGGATGCGTCGTTTGTGGGGTTTTTTTTTTTTTTGGTTTTTTTTTAAAAATCTTATTTATTTAATTATTTGCAACAGGATGATTATTCCTCAATGCTGTTTTCTGATTGAACTCCTTGCCCTTTCGTTATAACACATTAACTACCCACCGCTTCTTCAGATGCGTACTGTCTTGTGCACTGTTAGTGAAGACGTGCACTTCTGTAATTTGTGAGAGATAGTGTGACATCTATAGGAAGTGGAATTGGCGATTGGTGAGTTGCACTTCTGCTTGTGCCAGTGAGTATTGGACTTAAGGGAGAAGTGGAAGAGTGACATCAGACACATACGCTTCCTCCTTCATGCGCGGGCAATGTGTATGATTGTGTGTTAGTGAGGGACATAGCTGGCGAGTGTGAACTGACACTCTGTGTGTGCGTCTGTCTGTGTGTGTGTGTGTGTGTGTGTGCTCTCTCTATGTTTACTGAGAGAGGCGGTGAGGTTCCTTCCCTTTCGCAGAACAAACATTTCCTGTCTGTAAACACCACAGAGTCAGGACACAACCACTTCCTGTACACTCAGTACTCCACACACACACACACACACGCACACTCATACGCATACACACACAGCACAGACGCTTTCACTGCATAAATACTGTCTCACTGTCACTGTATCTATTGGACATAGCCTATATACGTGCCACGCAGACACACATGTATTTTAATCTGTATGTGTCTTTAAGCTCTCTTTCAGGGAGATGCTGTTTTTATGTGTGCTACAGCATGTCTGGATCAAATCTCAATACCGTTTCTTCATAGTTGTATCCTGTCACATCACTGTGTAATGGTCTGGTTTGAAATGTGTGTGTTTGGCATACCTGTGAATGTGTGTGTATGTCAGCCCAGTGGCTTTTGGTTGGAATATTGTGTGTGTAAATACTCGTATGTAAATGTCGAGGTGGATGCGGTGACTGTGGTCATCTGAAGGTTTGTGTGAGTATGTGAGAGACTGAGAGAGAGAGAGAGAGAGAGAGAGAGAGAGAGAGAGAGAGACGGTCGGTTTTGCTCAGTGCTGGTGGTCTCAGTTTGGATGTCCCTGAAATGAGGGGGACTCCACGTGGGTGGCGGGGCCTTAGTTAACCCTAAGGAAAGTTTTGGGAGGTGCGTACACACGCCACAGTTGGCATTCATAAATGAATAGTATGAAAAAATGGCAAAAAGCAAAAGCAGTCAGATGACACACAAACAACTAGAATGCTACTGTTACCACACATACACCCACACACACATATGCACACACACACACGCTTGCTCAGAAAGAGAGGAACATCCACGCCCAGATAAGTTCATTCAAGGACAAAACCTTATGCAGGCGCACATGCATGTTTGTGCATGTGTTGCATAAATAGTGTTTTGAATGTGCCATGTGTCCAAGAGGACCCTGGCCTCTATCCAGATTCCTCCTGGCCTCCTGTTACATCCTCACACCCAGTAGTACTCATGTTCACATCTACAGACACACACACAGACACACACACACACAAAGCAAACCTGCTAACAAGAGACTTCATATTACTCGCCATTGTAGCTGCGAATGCACGTGTACTGGTTTGATCATTACCTCAGCCTAGTGGCCTCCACTTCATCAGCATGGACTGGGGAGAAGTAATCCCCCTCTCAGTGATGAAACTTAGAGACCCTGAGAAAGCTCCAGGTGGACTCCTGCTTGTTTATGACTGTGTAATTCTGGGGCATTAGAAAGGAGAGAAGAAACTTTAGAGCAGTGCCCAGAGGGGACAGAGAAATGCAGCAGAAGATAAGCGTATTTTGTAACTTGGTTTTCTGCTCTTACTTTTGCTCTTTTACTGACATGCAGACAGTGAATACCGTTACACAACCCCCCGCACCGCGCACTGTCCTTCCCTGTCGCCGCGTCAGACATGCAGTAAAAAGGCTTAAGTAACGGGGTTTGGTGATGTAATCATTTTTGATTGACAGAACAAGGGCACAGGCCTCAGTATGAAGCAGGGGGCTGAAGTTTGAATTTAGCCAAGGCCTGTTCTCTCAGCGTCAGCCGGCAGGAGGAGTTATGGCCTTTGCCAGCCACACACAGGCACACACACACACACACGCAAACACACACGCTCGAGTGATCTTCGTCTTCAGCTCCTTCATAAATCTGCCTGTAGCTGGCATTCACTGAGTTTCCTGCTCTCTCCTAATTCCTTTTCTTGTTCCTCTCTCTCTCTCTGTCTTTCTCTCTCTCTCTCTCTCTCTCTCTCTCTCATCCATAAGTTACTGCTTACAGATCATGTTTATGTCCTCCTTCAGCGTATGCTACATGTTTCTTTTCCTTTCTCCAACTGTCCTTCTCTTTTCCACCTTTTCCCTTTCTTTCCTCTGATCCCTTCTTCCTTCCTGCTGTTTGGCTGTCTGTATTAAGATCTCACATTGCTACATCTCTGTTTACTCTGTTCTCTCTCTCTCTCTCTCTCTCTCTCTCTCTGAAACTCACAATAAAGGCAAATTGAGAGGTAGAGGGTGAGAGACTGACAGAGGAAGAGAGACATCACCATTCTGGATCGCAAAACTTGATCTGAATCTGGCTGCTTTGCTTTATCCTGTGCGGCCTGTCAGAATGCCACACACACACACACACACACACACACACACACACACGCACACACACACAAACTCACAGTTCTGTCTCTATAGGCTTTTCCGCTGCTGATTATGCAAATCCCCCTTTCCCAAACGAGTGAGCTGTCTCGCTCTAATCCTGGATGGCTCCATTCCCCCCACACACATCCACACTGCCACACAAACACTCACAAATCTATACACACACCCTTCGGCTAGGTTGGGTTGTAAATATAGCACAGCGCTTAAAGTTGTAGCACAACAGTAGCTACATCAAAAACACTCTCCCACTGGAAATGGCTATGCAGCAGAAACGGGAACGTGGATCAGCTTGTTTGGGTTGATACAGAGGAAACCTTTTTTTTTTTTTTCTCTCTCTCTCTCTCTCTCTTTCGCTTTATATTCTTTCTCCCGAAGTGGGGTTTTTTTGTGTTTTTTTTTTTTTTTTTTTCCAGTCGGTGAATCAAGATTTTGTGAGAACATACTTTGTATGCCCTGAGTGCAGTCATAGTTTAATACGCGTACGACTGCGGGAAGACTGCATTATTAACCTGCATATTTAAACGCTCGGGTTTTGACGGCACTGTCGCCGCTCCGCATTGTTTCTCATTTCCATCACATTAGATACCCACTGAACCAGGGTCAGACAGCCGCACCACGCTTCAAAGCTTCGTCAACACGAGGGACAAGCCCAAACTGACCTGAGATCAGCGCCTCAAGTAAATGCATGCTCGACACAGGGTTTTTTTTTTGTTTTTGTTTTTTTTAGCCTGGGCTGTCAAATGCGCTTTATTAAACTTTCAACCACATAGCAATAAAGGGCCGAACTCTCCAGAGCCGGTTCGTTCATTCAATCAGTCCATTAAATCTGTTAAGTGAGGAGAGTGTGAGCAGGAGTGTCCTCAGTTGTCCACTACATTTCTGTCATATTTAACACAATGACTTTACGTAGCTGTGTGACTCAGCTTATCTCTATTGCCCTGAAGGAAAGCCTCTCGCTCCAGAGCTGTGGGACGACCACTCCTCATCGTGTGTAAGTGGAGGGTGAAGATCGGGTGATCTTATCTTTAAAGGAGAGGGGGCAAGATGAATGATTGGTCTCTGACAGGGAATCGTAAACCTGTAGACCTGCTGAGGAACGATTCAAACACTCCCTTCTCTCTGTCTTATTTTCTCTCTCACCGCTCGTCCATCATTATGCCCATCCCCAGAGAGAGAGAGAGAGAGAGAGAGAGAGAGAGAGAGAGGTACTGCTCCAAGGTGTATTAAATCACCCAATGCCAGACGTGGCCTTCACTAAAGAATCACAGCTCTGACGCACGACAGGGGGAATTTCTCTCCTCTATTCTTTTCTCTCTCTCTCTCTCTCTCTCTCTCTGTGTTAGAGTGCGAAACAAGCCGGCCTGAAAAATGAGCAGTGCGAGGCAACCTTTGACCTCCGAGAGCTGCCGAAACAGGTTGTAGGTGAAAAGAGAGAGAGAATGGAGGGAAAACAAACAGCGGCGCTGTACCGCGTGTGGCATTCCAGCCCGCACTGTAAATGTTAGGACACGTCTTTCTCAGCCTCTTTTCCCCTGGACCAAGCTAACCCTGACACGCCGCAGGAGTCTTCAGACCACGCCGCATCAAACCGTCCGCTAAAAAAAAACACGCTTTTATTTTGAAAAAAAAAAAGGTTTGAGCTGCTCTTGTGTTGCTGTGCCCAGCTGTGTGGCGGAACATCACACCCGGGTTTTAAGCCGACACGTTGAGACAGAAAAGGACAGCTCAGTGTAGCTTTGTATTCCCGGAATTCGCCGTCATTTTTATGACCCGCTTGCAAGCTTTTAACAGTACGCGAGACAATATA
Source organism: Chanos chanos (assembly GCF_902362185.1). Lineage (NCBI taxonomy): Eukaryota > Metazoa > Chordata > Actinopteri > Gonorynchiformes > Chanidae > Chanos > Chanos chanos. Next base: position 41,244,060 of record NC_044499.1, on the reverse strand, counting down.
TCACCCTAAATGTGAATGATAACAGAGATAGACGGGAGAGGGAATTTTCCTATTCCGTTCTTGGATGTTTACAGTGGGGAGAGACTCGGCACAAAGGATTCCGTTTTCGTGGAATCACGGATAGAATTGTCAGAATGACCTGCTGTATTGAAATTGAAGTTTATTCATGGAATTCAGCATTGTTTTGTGCATGGTCATATATCTTTTGCTCGACTGAATTCCTCCAGTAACTGCCTGAGTGCTAGTTAGCAGATGTCTCTTCAAGTCATTTAAAGCAATACAAATAGACACTCTTTGTACAGTTCTGTTCACTGATGCCATTGCTGCTTTCACACACATTCAATTATGAGAGAGATCATTGGCATAAATGGATGATGAGGTTCTGTAGTTGGGGTGGGGAGGGTGGAGGGGGGAGTGGGGGTAGAGGTGGGGGTGGGTGGGTGTGTGTGTGTGTGTCAAGAGTGTGTGCGTAAAATGTGTTATTTCAAACTGATTTGATAATTGAGGCGTTTATACAGTGTGGCCGCTAGACAAGCCATCTGGTTTGATTTACAGCAATGCCGCTTTAATTAGTCCACAGGCTGTGTGTGTGTGTGTGTGTGTGTGCATCTATGCGCCTTCATGAAGTCTTGGGGGATGTAAGCTAGTGTGTGGATAGCTTTATTTTTTACTGTGCTGATGTTTTGGTTTGAGACATTTTGTGTATGTGTGTCTGTCTGTCTGTCTATGTGTGTGTGTCTGTGTGTGGTGGGGAGTCAAGCAAGCTATTTGAGCTGTGTGTGTCACTGATTGTATTTGAGATATGTGCTATGTGTGTTCATGGTTTGAGTGAAATTATCACTGCTAATTGTAGACACCTCTCAACCCTTGTCCACTTGTTTAGGGGAGAAAACCCTTTTGGCACACACTGGGTATTATGGGAGGGGATTGTGGAAATCACTTTGAAGGCCCCATGTAAATCTGAATTTGTTTGTAGGCTGTACAAAACACCCAACTTTTATTCTTTCAGTAAGAGGAGCAGTTTTCCTTCAGGCTTTTTAGTGCTTTGTGTATCCGTCCCTTCTCTTTCTCTGTCTCTGCCTCACTCTGTTTTCTTACACGCTATATGTCTTACTAATTGAAAGCAGCTTTTGCTGTGTGGATAGCAAAGCCTCTGTGTGTGTGTGTGTGTGTGTGTGTGGAAAAAGGGCAGACGCTGGCTAATTTTCTTTCATCCACATGAGGCTCCTCACTGCTGGATCTAATTGACCCTGTGCTCCTCACCAGACATCTCTCCTCTACCTCCTCCTCCTCCTCCTCCTCCTCCTCCTCCTCCTCCCTCTCCCTCTCCTCTCTCTCCACTCCCAAAACAGTCACCTCTCCTTACCCCTCCCCTCCTCCTCAGCCCTCACTTCTCATCGCTCCCCTGGCACACATCTCTCTACTCCTCATCTCTCTTATTTTTTACTCATCCCTGTGTAAGTGACCACTCTTCCTTCCTTCTCTTTCTCTCTGCCTCTCTCTCCATCTCTCCTCCTCTCTGTCCCCTTCTTCTCTGTTATTCCTAGCACATTTTTGTTCTCTCTCGCTCTCTCTCTCTCTCACCCACTTGCTCAGACATGCGCGTGCACACACACACGCACACACGCACACACGCACACACACACACACACACACACACACACACACACACATCCATTGTACAAATATGCCTCCCTAATATCTCTCTCTCTCTCATTCTCACTTAGATAAATTAAACAGACTCATAGAGAACTGAAACATTAATAGCAGTCTATAATGACTTCTCACCACATATTTGAAATGTGTTGTGACAGTAATGGACTTTGACCCAGTCTAATATGACAATAATGCTTGTTATTGAACTCAGGGCTCATACAGCCCCACGCATAAAAGCTGATTTTATGAGTGAACTTTATTTACTTACTGACAGATATTGGTCATCTCTCGGTAATAGAGCCCCTTCCATTGGACGGCGTTAAGTGACGGACAGCCGTCGAGGTGGCACATCGTGCTCGTGCGGCCCACGCCGATCTGGCCTGTCTCAGCCTGACTTGCGCTCTAATGGGCTCCGACAGCACTTTGAGTGGACTCGTCATGTTGTGGAAATGGGGAAGGGGATCTTTCTTCACCCCTGGCCCCTTTCCACATGCTTTAGGCGGGTAGAGGGGATCTGCACCCCAGTCCTGAGGGGGTCCTCAGACTCACATTGCAGTCAGAGATTGAACTTCGGTTTGGGAGGGGGGGGGGGGGGCTTTCTATAACAATGTCTCAAAATGTCAAAGCACAACATTCTTGCAGCAGTGAAAAAGAAATTTTTTTCCTGAATTTGTCCTGGAAATAGTTTTCATTTAGTTAAGAAGGAGGTTTTGAGACAGCTGGTGAACTTCTAGATTACTCGACAGTGTCTCTTCAGACTGTCAAGCAGAAATGTCTGTATTAAATCAGGGCCTTTTTAAAAATGCACATTAAGATATGATATTTTGTGGCTTCAGCAGGAGAACTCAGGGTGAAGTAAATGCACTCGCTCTCTCTCTCTCTCTCTCCTCCCCCACCTCCTCTCACTCTCTCCATCTCTTTCCAGAGATCCCGACTTCAAAGTTCTTAGCTCCTTAAGGGACTTCAAACGCTGTGGGCTCCATTAAAGCAAAGAATTTATTTTCTGTAAGCTTCTGATTTATTTGATTGAAAAATGAAACCACAAACCAAATAGACATTATTTCTTCCTCTGACCAGCTTTACCGGTGGAACCCAAATTACTACCAGATGCAGTTTTCCCCTGCTCGTGAGACCTATAGGCAAAAGATTATACACAATCCCATATCTGTCTGTGTATGTGCACACACACTCATTTTGCTGTATATGAATGTCTGAGAAGCTGTGTTTGTGTATGTGTGAGAGATAGAGAGAGAGAGATGTTTGGTTTAAATTATGTTTCACACGTGGCTTATCATTTTGTCTCTTTTGTCATCCATAAATGAGGTTTGATATCTGTCAAAATTAGCCTGTGCTGACTGGTGCCTTTGTTGTCCGTAAAAGAAAGAGAGAGTGCCTGAGGATGGACGTAATGTGAAAAGAGGGAGAAGAGATAGAGGAACAAGAACAAAAAAAGTGTCCCACTCCTGAAATTTCACTGCTGTTAAGTGGAACAGTACGTTGATTAGAAACGTATGTGTAAGAGGCACTTTGGATTAAACATATTACTGAGATGAATAATGTGAGGGGAAGAGAAAGAGGAGAAAGGAGAGA